>NC_045980.1:34737674-34912674 GCF_010909765.2 Amblyraja radiata
GGGGAAGGAGGGAGAAAACAAGGACGAACAATTTATTAAGTGGCTAATTGTACAGGGCTCTGGTGAGACCACATCTGGAGTATTGTGTCCAGTTTTGGTCTCCTAATTTGAGGAAGGACATCCTTGTGATTGAGGCATGTGCAGCGTAGGTTCTCGAGATTGATCCCTGGGATGGCGGGACTGTCATATGAGGAAAGATTAAAAAGACTAGGCTTGTGTTCACTGGAGTTTAGAAGGATGAGGGGGGGGGGGGGGGGGGTCTTATAGAAACATATAAAATTATAAAAGGACTGGACAAGCTAAAGGCAGGAAAAATGTTCCCAATGTTGGGCGAGTCCAGAACCAGGGGCCACAGTCTTAGAATAAAGGGGAGGTCATTTAAGACTGAGGTGCGAAAAAAACTTTTTCACCCAGAGAGTTGTGAATTTGTGGAATTCCCTGCCACAGAGGTAGTGGAATAGACAAAGTTTCGGGTCGAGACCCTTCTCCTCAAAGTATTAGGCGCCGTTTCGGGTCGAGACCCTACCGGGTCTCGACCCGAAACGTCACCTATTCCTTCGCTCCATAGATGCTTTATATCTTAGAATAATGGGGAGGCCATTTAAGACTGAGGTGAGAAAAAGCTTTTTCACCCAGAGAGTTGTGAATTTGTGGAATTCCCTGCCACAGGGGGCAGTGGAGGCCACGTCACTGGATGGATTTAAGAGACAGTTAGATAGAGCTCTAGGGGCTAGTGGAGTCAAGGGATTATGGGGAGAAGGCAGGCATGTGTTATTGATTGGGGACGATCAGCCATGATCACAATGAATGGCGGTGCTGGCTTGAAGGGCCGAATGGCCTCTTGCTGCACCTATTTTCTATGTTTCTATGTAATATTCCAGCTCAACGGAGAATGGGAACGTACCAAAGGCGAGCGGAGCTGGTTCAGTTACTTGCTCTTCGTCTTTCCTTAAATTATCTGAAGCATCCAGTTTATCCACCTGCAATTTTAATTAAAAAACACACACAAAACCAGTCACTAATTCCACCTCTCGTGAACAAGCTGCATAATAAACCACACAGCCAACATACGACAAAGCCAACGTTGACGGGAGCCACACGTAAATACCAGGCGCAAAGTTTAGTCTACAGCAGAAGTGTTATTGGGTTACGGCTAATGTATTGTTGTTCACAGTATCCAATGTGGAAAGGCTATACAGACAAAACGTCAGGTTACAGCAAATTAGCGGAAACAATTTAGGAAGCAACTCGTGCGTTGAAGAGACGTTACAAAAGGTGGCGAGAAGTTTTGCCGAGGGCTTTTTTGGGTTTCCCTCTTCTGGGGGATGCTGTAAGAATGCAAACCCGCAGCCTTTGTGTTGCTCCCTTTAAGAGGGATGAGGGGCAGGGAGGGGCTGAGCGGAGGCAGCAGTGGCAACAAGCAGCAAAGAGTTATCTGCACAATTTTCAAATGTCGACCCATACCAGGTTAACTTGTTTGCAGCGTGCAAATTAGCAGTCTATTGTTTAAAAAAAGATGTGTCATTTGTTACAAGTACTTTGGAACTAACTGGAAGTTTAAGGAGAGGGGGGAGGGGCGGTGTATGGAACGAGCTGCTGGAGGAGGTAGTTGAGGCAGGTTCATAACATTTTGCAACGGAATTAGGCCATTCGGCCCATCAAGTCAACGCCGCCATTCAACCATGGCTGATCGATCTTCCCCTCTCAACCCCATTCTCACGCCTTCTCCCCATAACCCCTGTCACCCGTACTAAGCAAGAATCTGTCAATCTCCAACAAAAATAACCATTGCCTTAGCCCCCACAGCCGTCTGTTGCAACGAATTCCACAGATTGTAGGTACTATCAAATGTTTCAGAAACATTTAGGCAGGCACATGTATAGGGCAGGTTTAGAGGGATATGGGCCAAACGCAGGCAGGTGGGTCTAGTGTTGATCAGCGTGGGTAGTTTCCATTTGTATGACTGGGCAATGTGGGAGTGGTGAACACAGGCAGAGGCCACTAGGAAGGGGAGATAGGAACAGAATTAGGCCATTCGGTCCATCAAGTCTACTCTGCCATTCAACCATGGCTGATCGATCTTTCTCACTCAACCCCATTCTCCATAACCCCTGACACCCGTACTAATCACGACTTAGCTTCACCGCAGTTAATACAGGCGTGTTGGATATTGGGGTACAAAATGAATTAACCCACAATAAATTAGTTACAATCCCTCTTGCAAAAAAAAAAGTGGTTGTTGATGTAAATATCAGCTGCCCCTCAATCGACTAAAAGGGACATTCTTACTGAACAAATCGAAACTAGAGTTTGCTACTTCTCTCATCCTCACAAAACAGGGTATACTTTGCCATGGAGTCTTCGGCCACAGTTTAAGAATAAGGAGTAGGCCATTTAGAACGGAGACGAGGAAACACCTTTTCTCACAGAGAGTAGTGAGTCTGTGGAATTCTCTGCCTCAGAGGGCAGTGGAGGCAGGTTCTCTGGATGCTTTCAAGAGAGAGCTAGATAGGGCTCTTAAAAATAGCGGAGTTGGGATATGGGGAGAAGGCAGGAACGGGGAACTGATTGGGGATGATCAGCTATGATCACATTGAACGTCGGTGCTGGCTCGAAGGGCCGAATGGCCTACTCCTGCACCTACTGCCTATTGGTTGCTGCTGGATTTTCATGCAATGACCTATGACTGGTGCCGGCAAGTCAGCGAAAAAGTCGCGTAAGTGGGACAGGCCCGTTAAAGCATATTATGGGAAAAGTAGAGCAAAGAAGATGAAGTGTTAATTTGTGTAATAGACATGTTTCACAAACAAGAACGCCAGGACGTAGAAATACATTGTTAGTGAACCTAAATAACCCTAGTCCTAGAAATATATTGTTAGTGAACCTAAATATTCGAGCTAGATAAATACAGCAAGCAGTTAGTTTTGCAAATCATAAATTGAATTTAGTCAACTACTTTAGAATGAATTGCAATCAATTACAAACAGGTTAAGAATCTTCCTGCAGGGAGCAACAAACTGCCCTCAACAGCTACTACAGGTTGAGGGAGTTCAATCAACTATGTTAGCAAAATAGCAGGCGGTCACCTTTTCCATTAATTCATCAACCTGCAAGAAAATTCAGAGGTGAAACTTGAAACCTAGAGTAAAAGCACAGGTTAAAAATCACAGGAAAAATCCAGCAAAAAAAACAAAAAAAGATTTTTAAAAAAAATCTGTGAGCCACACAGAACGATGAAGCAACTTCACAAAGTGCCCAAGGTACAGAGTAGCCAATGTCAGTTTGAACGCAGGCCCTATAAGCTACTCGCCAATATTTCTGACGGATGCAGACTCTCAGGGCATATTAAACACTAAGGTACACAAAAATGCTGGAGAAACTCAGAGAAACTGCAGAGTTTCTCCAGCGTTTCTGTCTACCTTCTATTTTCCAGCATCTGCAGTTCCTTCTTAAACATTTTAAACACTATCTAGATGAGCACTTGATCACCAAGGTTATGGCAGTACTGTGGTGCAGCGGCAGAATTGCCGCCTTACAACGCTCACAGCGCCAGAGACCCGGCTTCGATCCCGACTACGGGTGCTGTCTGTACGGAGTTTGCACGTTCTCCCCGTGACCTGCGTGGGGTTTTCTCCGAGATTTTCGGTTTCCTCCCGCACCCCAAGGATGTACAGTACATCCCGGGCAATGCTGACGACAGAAACTGTACCACAGCGACTGACCGAAGTAGCCAAGTGTCAACCGTCACTGACCGACCGGAAAAACATTATATAGAAGATGGCCGGACACGAGGAGGAAGACCCGTTTAAAGGCAGGCGCCAGGAAGCCAGGAGTTGGTTCATGTATGAGATCTGCTGGTCAGATCCCTCGAACCTGTTCCCTTGCAACAAATGCCGACTTACTTTGCTCAGATATTCCCGCATGACCTGGATGAAGTAGGGCATCGCAAAGTCCATGATGTTGTGCCTCCACGACAGCTCGAGGACCACGTCGGGCCGCAGCAGGTCGTAGCAGGTGAACAGGCAAGAGGCAAAACATTCCTGCTTGCCCTCCTCGAGGAACCACTGCAGCAGCTTCTCCGACAGCTCCGTGTCCTTCGACTCTGCTGCGTACTGCATTGCGTCCTGCAAACAGCCATCGAACATTTCAAATTTAGTATGTATTTTATTTCAAACATGCAAAACAAAAATAAGTTAAAAACTAAACAAAATAACAATAAAATGAAGTGAACAATAAACCTCGTTGAATCACCTCATAAACATCTCAAATTAAATCTTACATGTTCGAAAAGTAGGAGGACTGTTTAAGAAAGAACTGCAGATGCTGGAAAAAACCAAAGGTAGACAAAAATGCTGGAGAAACTCAGCGGGTGAGGCAGCATCTGAGTAAAAGGACGTGCCTTCAGAAAGGAGACAAGGAGGATTTTTTTTGGTCAGAGGGTGGTGAATATGTGGAATTCATTGCTACAGACGGTTGTGGAGGCCATCATTGGGTATATTTAACCTGCATTAAACTAAACCAGCAATGGACACTGTCACTGTATGTCGTTGTCACTTGTGGGCGGAGCACCAAGGCAAATTCCTTGTATGTGAATACTTGGCCAATAAACTTATTCATTCATTCAAAGTGTGCCCTGTGCTGTATAGTTCCCGGACTGAGTCAACTTGCAGTAAAACAGTCGGTAGACAAAAGTGCTGGGGAAACTCAGCGGGTGCAGCAGCATCTATGGAGCGAAGCAAATAGGTAACTTTTCGGGCCGAAACCCTTCTTCAGACTGATAGGGGGTGGCGGGGAGAAGGAAGGAAAAAGGAGGAGGATGAGCCCGAGGGCTGGGGGATGGGAGGAGACAGCTCGAGGGCTGAGGAAGGGGAGGAGTAAAACAGTGTTGGGTTCTCAGACAGAGACTTGCCTTGTACAGATGATCTTTTTTGCACAGTTCCACACTCTGCTTCCAGCGATTGTTACCTTTGTAGAGGTAAGCAGCGATACGCCTGAATTCGATGAGTTCGTGCTTCTCCAGGCGCTGTGCGAGGGTGATGTTGTCAAAGTTATCGTACGCATCAATGGATGTGCGCAAGCCCTGCAGGTAGTGAAACAAAATATGCCACGATAATCATACTAGACAGTCTTCGGCCCAACTTGCCCACGTGTCCCAGCTACACTGGTCCCACCTGCCCGCATTTGGCCCCTATCCCTCCAAACCTGTCCTATCCATGTACCTGTTCAAAAGGGAACTGCAGATGCTGGAATATCGAAGGTACACAAAATTGCTGGGGAAACTCAGCGGGTGCAGCAGCATCTATGGAGCAAAGGAAATAGGCGACGTTTCGGGCCGAAACCAAGGGTTTCGGCCCGAAACGTCGCCTATTTCCTTCGCTCCATAGATGCTGCTGCACCCGCTGAGTTTCCCCAGCAATTTTGTGTACCTTACCTATCCGTGTACCTGTCTGTTTCTTAAACGTTGGGATAGTCCCAGCTTCAACTACCTCCTCTGGCAGCTCGTTCCATACACCCACACCCTCTGTGTGAGAAAAGGTTACCCCATAGATTCCTATTCAATCTTTTCCACCTTCGCTTTAAACCTATGTCCTCAGGTCCTCGATTCACCTACTCTGGGCGAGACGCTCTGTGAGTCTACACAAACTATTCCTCTCATGATTTCATACACAGAGAATTATCTCCAGAAAATAAAAGTTTACTCATTTTAAAATGTTCACATCTACCACAAACAAATGTTACTGGCAAGAGAGATAAAGCCACAGAGAGAAGGCTTATCCACAAATCTTCAATTCTACAGTGGCACAGCCAGTAGAGCCACTGCCTCACAGCGCCAGAGTCCCAGGCTCAATCCTGACCTTGGGTGCCGTCAGTGTGGAGTTTGCACGTTCTCCCCGTGACCCGCTTGGGTTTCCTCCGGGAACTCCGGTTTCCTCCCACGTCCCAAAGACGTGCGAGTTCGTAGATTAATTGGCCCATGTAGGGAGTGGGATGTGATCACAGAACTGTGGGAACAGGTGATCGAGGGGGCAGCATACTCAGTGGGCCGAAGGGTCTATTTCCACACTGAATCTCCAAACTAAACATTTTGACCATGCAAATAAATGCCTTATTTGCATCGTGCATAAATTTAAAGGGGAACAAAGAACATTTAATCCATGGGACGAAACATTCTTGAATGAATTAATACTTTATTGTCACAGTGAAATTCTTTGCTGGCATTCCCAAGGTATGCAAATAATCACCACATAGAGGGCTTTTACAAAGTACAATAGACAATAGGTGCAGGAGTAGGCCATTCGGCCCTTCGACCCAGCACCACCATTCATGGCAGACTGCTCTCTTCAAGAGCCCTAGCTAGCTCTCTCTTGAAAATATCCAGAGAACCAGCCTCCACCGCCCTCTGAGGCAGAGAATTCCAGACTCACAACTGTGTGAAAAAGTGTTTCCTCATCTCCGTTCTAAATGGCTTACTCCTTATTCTTAAACTGTGGCCCCTGGTTCTGGTCTCCCCCAACAACGGGAACACGTTTCCTGCCTCTAGCGTGTCCAAACCCTTAACAATCTTATATGTTTCAATAAGATGCCCTCTCATCCTAAACTCCAGAGTGTACAAGCCCAGCCGCACTATTCTCTCAGCATATGAAAGTCCCACCATCCCGGGAATTAACCTTGTAAACCTACGCTGCACTCCCTCAATAGCAAGAATGTATTCAAATTTGAAGATAATCAGATAATCAGTATCCTCCAAACCTAGCTTACAGTTGTAAACTTTTATAAATATGTCGTTTCCTAAACCTTACAAGACATTGACTAAGATGACAAAGTGTTGGAGTAACTCAGTGGGTCAGGCAGCATGGAAAGGTGACGTTTTCGGGTCGGGACCCTTCTTCAGACTGAAATCACTTTTCTCCAGAGATGCTGCCTGACCCGCCGAGTTTGCACGGAGTTTCCACGCCTCCCCCCCCCCCTAGTGACCCGCAGGGGTGATGTATCTGTGCACGGTCGGGTCGAGACCCTTCTTCAACGTAGGAGTGTGCGTTTGTCGCGTACCTGGTAATCCTCCTCTTCAGTCAGCAGATTATTCAGCGCCTCGTTGACAGATTTGTTGTTGTGACTCTGAACGGATCGCAGGTACGGCTTGATCAGCTGCAACTGGTCCACCTGTAACCAGACAGAAGGCATTCATTCACTCATGGGTGGGAGAGGTACGTACAGCTCAGGGCAATGCTGCACAAATTGCACCCTTTTCTACACAGCACTTCCTTGGAAACAAGAGGCTCACCTTACTGAAGAAGGTGACTGCCCTGGTATGGTCCAAGCGCGGTGACAACACCATTAAGAGATCGTTGATCAGTAGTGGTTTGAAGTCCAGGTAAAACTGCAGGGCCTTGTAGTATAACTCCACATTGGCGACCTGAGGGAGAATGTCAAGTAGTAAACGATACGTCAAGTATTAATCGTTATAACTGCCTTCTATGTTGACAATATACAGCGTTTCACAACTAGGTTGTAAAGTTTCTGACACAACTTGATGGATCAGAATTAGATTAGTAACTATCCTTAGGGCAGCATGGTGGCGCAGCAGGTAGAGCCGCTGCCTCACAGACCAGGGTTTGATCCTGACCTCCAGTGCTGTCTGTGTGGAGTTTGCACGTCCTCCCCCGTGAGGGCGTGGGTTTACGTCGGGTGCTCCGGCTTACCCCACCACCCCCACCCCCCCCCCCCCGTACCCCACAGGCTCTGCAGAGAGTGGTGCGTTTGGCCGAACGCACTATGGGAACTTCACTCTCCCCTCTGCAGGAACTATACATCAGAAGGTGCAACTCCAGAGCCAACAAGATCATGGGGGACCCCTTCCACCCCAGCAACGGACTGTTCCAGCTGCTACGGTCAGGCAAACGCCTCCGTTGCCATGCTGTGAGAACGGAGAGGATGAGGAGGAGTTTCTTCCCAGAGGCCATTAGGACTGTAAACTCCTATCTCTCCAGGGACTAACTTTACTGAACTATTCTACAGTTTTTTTTTAATTGCTGTTTTTTTCCTTTTTCTTCCCTCCCACAAATATGTGAATCTGTGATTCTGTTCCATTCTGTTTTTACTTTGTTTTTTTTTGTGCAATCCGCAGTTTTTGTAGTGAATGAAATCTTTGCGCGCGTCGCCTGTCCCATAACTGACGGCCGGAGTGGGACAGGCCCAAGACCCTGGCGCGACGCAACGTCTCACCTCCGACAGCAGCTGAAGCAGGCAAACGATCGCCGAACTCGGCCTGGGGCTCACGGCCGTTGCGGTCCGGATCCGCCCCCACTTCTACTCCCAGAGAAAATTGAAGATAGACACAAAATGCTGGAGTAACTCAGCGGGACCGGCAGCATCTCTGCAGAGAAGCAATGGGCGACGTTTCCGGGTCAGGACCCTTCTCTTCAGTCTGAAGAAGAGTCTCGACACGGAACATCACCCATTGCTTCTCTCCAGAGATGCTGCCGGTCCCGCTGAGTTACTCCAGCTTTGTGTCCATCTTCAAATGACATCACGCTCTCCAGACGGCTGTGCGTACGTATGAAATCTCGCCCGACCTTCGCAGGACCGTCGCGGCTCAACGCGACCACAAGGTCGCGTAATTTGCAAGCCAAAGACACGTAAGTGGGACAGGCCCTTAACAGTTGTTTAAGAAGGAACTGCAGATGCTGGAAAATCGAAGGTAGCCAAAAATGCTGGAGAAACTCAGCGGGTGAGGCAGCATCTATGGAGCGAAGGAAATAGGCAACGTTTCGGGTCTCGACCCGAAACGTCGCCTATTTCCTTCGCTCCATAGATGCTGCCTCATCCGCTGAGTTTCTCCAGCATTTTTGTCCACCTGTGAAGATTAAGAAATACCTTTGCAATGATGTCTTTGTACAGTCCTTCCTTCCAGGCATCGGTGGGTCGGCTCATCATGGTGATCACTGCATTGTCATATTCTTCATACTTGTCGTATAGGAAGACCAGCTCGGCCCACAGATGAGCCTGCTCAGCTGCACGCAGCACCTAGACAACCAAACCACACAACCTTATTCATCCCGCCAGGGAAATTGGTCTGCCGACAGTCATAAAACACAACAAGACACATGAAATTAAAGTGACAAGTGGAAATTCTCAGTAGAGGCATAATTCACTCCCCGCTACCTTCAGGTAGAAGGTACAGGAGCCTGACGACTGCAACGACCAGGTTCAGGAATAGCTACTTCCCCACAGCCATCAGGCTGTTAAACTCGGCTCGGACAAAACTCTGAATATTAATAGCCCATTATCTGTTTATTTGCACTTTATCAGTTTATTTGTTCATGTGTGTATTTACGTATATAATGGTATATGGACACACTGATCTGTTCTGTAGTCAATGCCGACTATGTTCTGTTGTGCTGAAGCAAAGCAAGAATTTCATTGTCCTGTCAGGGACACATGACAATAAACTCTCTTGAATCTTGACTCTGTATTCAAGAGTTCGGTTTAACTCTTAGAGCTAACGGAATCAAGGAGAAGGCAGGAACGGGGTACTGATTGGGGATGATCAGCCATGATCACATTGAATGGGGGTGCTGGCTCGAAGGGCCAAATGGCCTACTCCTGCACCTATTGTCTATGTTTCTAAAGGATTGGTGATGTGCAAAGATTGGGGCGGAGGAGGGTGGGGGGGGGAAGGGGAGTCAGTCTACCCCACGACAGAAGGGGCAGGAGTTGTACAGTTTGATAGCCACAGGGAAGAAGGATCTCCTGTGGCATTCTGTGCTGCATCTTGGTGGAACCAGTCTGTTGCTGAAGGTGCTCCTCAGGTTGACAGGTGTGTCATGGAGGGGGGGGGGTGAGCTGTATTGTCCAGGATGCCCCGCAGTTTGAGGGGCATTTTCCCAGCAAAACCAGTTTTAGTGTGAACGGGACCAAGCTACGTAAAGAGTCTCCACATCAACGGCTTCAAAGCAAGGTTGTGGCTGGAGAAATATTTATGAATGTTAAATATCCAGATCAGGCAACGCCCAGAGAGAGAAACAAATGAATGTTTCCAGTCGATAACCTTTGTTGGCAACAGGAAGAGAAAACAGGAGCGGTTGGTGAACAAATTTGGGGCGGCACCATGGAATTGCTGCCTCACAGCGCCAGAGACCCGGGTTCGATCCTGACTATGGGTGCTGTCTGTACTGAGTTTGTATGTTCTCCCTGTGACCACGTGTGTTTTCTCCGAGTGCTCCCACACTCCAAAGAGGGTAATTGGCTTCAGTAATGATTGTAAATTGTCCCTAGTGTGTTTAGGATAGTACTAGTGTACGGGGATCGCTGGTCGGCGCAGACTCGGGGGGCCTGTTTACGCTGTGTATCTCTAAACTAAACTAAACTGAATTCCTCACAGAACGAACATTGCCACACATATCTGGAAAGGCACCGAACACCAGATTATCCGCAAGCATTTCCTCCCGCAACCTCGGCTCATTTGCCAATTCCTCGTTCATGGAAGCTGGCCAGCATCGGTCCAGTTTTGATTGGACCTAAAGCAAGGGTAGGCAAGAGGAACAAGCTTGGCTGGCGTGGGCAAGTTGGGCCAATGGGTCTGGTTCGGCGCAGTGACTACCCCAACCCACGGGTTAATGGAGAGTTTATTGTCAATTGCCTCTGTGGTGTCAACGACCGTACGAATACCTTTGGAATGTTAACTCTGGACCAGAAGAGTTCCAAATGCTCTCGCATCTTCTGAGGCTTAAACTTGGAGTACAGGATTGCCAGCTCTGTAAACATTCCCATATGAGCTCGTTCCAAACCTAACGCCGCTTCCAAGAGGGCTATTAGCTCTTCGAAGTATCCTCGATCCTGGAAGATAAACACAACAGCAGTTATAGAGTGATACAGCGTAGAAACAGGCCCTTCGGCACAACTTGCCCACACTGCCCCATCCACACTAGTCCCACCTGCCTGCGTCTGGCCCATATCCCAGTAAACCTGTCCTATCCTTGCACCCGTCTCATTTTTCCCACAAGCTATATTCGCTGCTTCAACTCCCTCCTCTGGCAGCTCGTTCCATACACCCACCACCTTTGTTGACATCAGGAAATACATTCTCCTGCAGCCTTAAAATGAAAGATACAAGGAATAGCGGATGCTGGAACCTTGAGCAAAATGAAAACAATGTACTGAGAGGAACTCAGCAGGTGAGGTAGCATCTTCAGAGACTGACAGGTGACGTTTAGGGTCACGATACTTTTATCAGATTGATTGCAGAAAAGTGGGAAGAGAGGCGGGGAAAGGCCAAAATGTGTAGGAAGGAACTGCAGATGCTGGTTTACACCCGAGATACACACAAAATGCTGGAGTAACTCAGGGAGAGTCGCTGCCTCACAGCGCCAGGTACTCGGGTTCGATACTGACTACGGGTCTTGTCTACACGGAGTTTGTACGTTCTCCCCGTGACCCCGCGGGTTTCCTCGTGTTGCCGCGGTTTCCTCCCACACTCCGACGCGCATGGATTTGTAGATTAATCGGCTTTAATAAAATCGCAAATTGTCCAGAGTGTGTAGGATAACGTTAGTCTATTCTCCACCACAGGAGGCTGCAGAGCGCAAGATAACTGAATAGGTTGAAGGCAACGGATGGATAAAAGATATTTCTCGATAAAAGGCATCCATGAATTTGATAGCGAGACTTTGCCACAATAGAATGGTAGTTCAAGTTTGAAGGGACAAACTACCTAATCCTATATATATAAATTATATATATATATTAGATGACAATACGCTGTCATAAGGAATAGAAGAATTCGGCCCATCAAGTCTACTCCGCATTCAATCATGGCTGATCTGTCTCTCTCTCCTAACACCATTCTCCTGTCTTCTCCCCATAACCCCTGACATCCATTACTCTTCAAGAATCCATCTATCTCTCATCTCCTTCCTAAAAGAACGTCCTTTCATTCTCAGGCTATGACCTCTAGATCTAGACTCCCCCACTAGTGGAAACATCCTCTCCACATCCACTCTATCCAAGCCTTTCACTATTCTGTACATTTCAATGTGGTTCCCCCCCTCATTCATCTAAACTCCAGAGAGTACAGGCCCAGTGCTGACAAATGCTCATTAACCTACTCATTCCTGCGATCATTCTTGTAAACCTCCTCTGGACCCTCTCCAAAGCCAGAACATCCATCCTCAGATATGGTGCCCTAAATTGTGCACAATATTCCAAATGCGGCCTGACCAGCACCTTATAGTCTCAGCATTACATCCCTGTTTTTGTATGCAGGTCTAGGGTTGACAACTGTCATTAGCCGGGACATCCCGTATATTGGGCTAAATTGGTTTGTCCCGCACCGGACTGCCCTTGTCCCGTATTTGACATGCTGCCACTCGGGTCGAGGGGACTGTGGGGTCGGAGTGCCACGTAGTGCAGCCCATGGAGTGCAGCAGCAGCAGCGCCTCGCCTGTGGTCCCGTCGTTCGGCAGCCCGGCCAGATGTCGGACCTTCACTTAACGCCAACACCACCACCACCCCTCCTTCTCATGGCCGATCATCGGTTCATGAGTTGGACGGGGCGCCGGACTTTGTGCGCGCCCAGGCCAAAGCGCCTCAGCTGGCCCGCCGGCTGGGCTTTGTGTGCAGTCCAGCACCCGGGCCAACTCATCATTCACCCAGCCACGGCCAAGTTGGTCAACGAATTGCCATCCCGCATTTTGACCGTTTGTCACTTATTTGGGAGTGAGAAAGTTGGCGACCCTGAGCACTTCCCACAGATGCATGACACGGCAGATCCTGCATTCACTGTTTCAACATGGCTTCGAGCTTCCTGCAGAATGACTGTGGCATGAGTCACCTGCACTCTTTACTCCACTGCCCTCACCCACGCCCATTTACATCAGCTGCTTATAAATAGCTTTCCATTAGGTCATGCTGAAGGGAAGTAGTATATTAAACTGGTAGAATCCCAAAGCAAATTGCATTGTACTTTGCTTTGGCCAAGCAAGACTTTGCACGTTGGTAAATGAAGCAGCAAATACTACGCGCAAGATAGTAACTCATTTTAAACCGGCAGCAAGAAATTTAGAGATGCAGGATGGCCTGAGTGTAATCATGTATTGTCTTTCCGCTGACTGGATAGCAAGCAACAAAAATTTTCACTGTACCTCGGTACACGTGACAATAAACTAACTGAACCAAACTGTGGGAGACATTTATGTTTGAGCAAAACATAGTGCTGGAAGAACTAAAAATCAAATGCTAGTGGAACTCAACGAGTTAGGCAGGAATTTTAAGAAGGAACTGCAGGGGGCGCTCCTCTGTGTGCAGCCATGTCAGCAGCGCGTCAGTTTTTCCAGCTTTTTTTTATTTTTTAGTATGTTTTAGTGTGTATTTTGTGTTTCTTCGTGTGTTTTGTGTGGGGGGGGGTGGTGTGGGGGGGTGAGGGGGAAACCGCTTCGGTCGCCTCCTCCATGGAGAGGCGACTTTTTCCAGGTCGCCTCCCCCGTGGCCTAACATCAAGGATCGACGCGGCCTTTCCCGGAGACGTGCCCGGGGCTTCAGCGGCGGGCGCAGCGTGGACTCTCGGCGTGGAGCGGGCGACCCTCGCTGGGGCTCGCTGGAGGGGAGCGCTCCGTTTCGCTGGCCCGGGGCTGCCGGCAGCCTGAAGTCGCAGCCTGAAGCCGCGGTCTGCAGAGCTCCAGCTGGTGCGGCGTCTACAGCCGTGGGGGACCCGGGGGAAGAAGAAGCCACCACTGCCGGCCCGCAGCCAACTTCTACCGCGGGCCTGGCATGGACTTACCATCACCCCTGGAGGGGAGCTTCGACCGCCGGCCCTGCAGTCTACGGTGCTTCTGGCTGCGGCGGGGACTTTAAATCTCGACCGCCGGCCTGCGGCCTACAACAACTTAAAGCCGCGGTCTCCGGTGAGGAAGAGCCGATCCTGGACTGACTGGACTCTGGTCCTGACCACGGGGGGGAAATGGAGGAGGACTGGCCAAATTTTTGTGCCTTCCACCACAGTGATGAATGCTGTGGTGGATGTTTGTGTTATAGTTTTATTGTGTGTTCTTTATTATTGTATCGCTGCTGACAACCCAAATTTCCACCAACCCTGGTTGTGTGGCAATAAATTATATCTATCTATCTATCTATCTATCTATCTAGATGCTGGAAAATCGAAGGAACACAAAAATGCTAGAGAAACTCAGCGGGTGCAGCAGCATCTATGGAGCGAAGGAAATAGGCAACGTTTCGGGCCGAAACCCTTCTTCAGACTGATGGGGTGTGGCGGGGAGAAGAAAGGAAAAAGGAGGACGAGCCCGAGGGCTGAGGAAGGGGAGGAGACAGCAAGGGCTAACAAAATTGGGAGAATTCAATGTTCATGACCGCAGGATGCAGACTCCCCAAGCGGAATATGAGGTGCTGTTAGGCCTATGAGTTAAGCAGGATCTGTGGAGGGAATGGACAGGCAATGTGTCTCTACGTTAAACTAGAACCAAATTAAATGGAAATAGCTAAAACAGGTTAAGAGATTTCAGCCAAGTGATCACTTCTCCTTACGAGCCAGAAAGTTAAAACTGCGGGTTTGTAGATCAATTGGCCTCGTAAATTGCCTCGAATGTACAAGGAGCGGATGCGGAAGTGGGATAACACAGAACTAGTGTGAACAGTTGATCGATGGTCGGTGGGCTGAGGGGCCCGTTCCCGTGCCATGGCCCCCAAACTAAACATTCAATAGACTTTGTTGATGAGGTCCAGTCTACTTGACTGTCATGGAGTTACCTGGTAGTAGATGATCAGCTCCTCTAGTTCATCGGCGTGGATGACAATGTGCATCCCACAGATCTGAGCCAGGCGGAACTCCTGCCCTTCTACACAGGCAAAGCAAACCTGAGGGGAGATTAAAAACATCGTTAAAACACTCGGGTCACACTGTTCTGCTGCCCGCCAGACAAACACCAAGTGTGTGCGTTTAAGTGGAATTTTAGCAGCTTTTATTTCTGTGAACCTCACATGACTGATTAGAACGAGAACATTTCTGACTCTGCAAGAATACTTGGCAGCACAGCGGGAGAGTTGCTGCCTTGCAGCGCCAGAGACCCCAGTTCAATCCTGACTACGGGTGCTGCCTGTACGGAGTTTGCACGTTCTCCCCGGGTGCTCCGGTTTCCTCCCACGCTCCAATGACATGCAGGTTTGTAGGTTAATTGGCTTTGGTAAAATAGTAAATTGTCCCTGGTTTGTAGGATAGTGTTAGTGTATGTGTTGATCGCTGGTCGGCGCGGACATTGTGGGCCGAAGGGCCTGTTTCCGCGCTGTGTCTTTAAAGTAAAACTAAGCTGGGTACAGCTTGCTCCGGTATCAGCTCCTACCTCTTTCCAAGTCCTGGTGCTGTTAGCTTTGCGAGCACTGTCCACGGCAGTCTGGTACTCTCCGAGGTGCACCAGAGTAGAGGCCAAGCGAGCAAAGTTAGAGACGTTGTTGTACAGTAACTTGGCGGCATCATACATGCCATCATCGTAGCACCGATCACCAACCTATAGTTCAGAATGAAACACTTTAATCAATCTTCCGTTACCGATTTGGAATTAATCCACAATTTACAAACGTCCTGCAGAATGATACAATTTTGTATAAAAAGCCTCTTCACCACAGCCACCTTTATTGTAAAAGAAGCATTGCAAGTAATGGGGGTTGGTGGAGGCAGATACGTTAGTGGTGCTTATGATGTTTTTGGATGGGAACGTGGAGATACAATAGACAATAGGTGCAGGAGTTGGCCATTCGGCCCTTCGAGCCAGCACCGCCATTCAATGTGATCATGGCTGATCATCCCCAATCAGTACCCCATTCCTGCCTTCTCCCCATATCCCTGACTCCACTATCTTTAAGAGCCCTATCTAGCTCTCTCTTGAAAGTATCCAGAGAACCAGCCTCCACCGCCCTCTGAGGCAGAGAATTCCACAGACTCACAACACTGTGTGAAAAAGTGTTTCCTCATCTCCATTCTAAATGGCTTACCCCTTATTCTTAAACTGTGGCCCCTGGTTCTGGACTCCCCCAACATCGGGAACATGTTTCCTGTCTCTAGCGTGTCCAAACCCTTAATAATCTGATATGTTTCAATAAGATCCCATCTCATCCGTCTAAACTCCAGAGTGTACAATCCCAGCCGTTCAGACCAAAACTGCACACAATACTCCAGGTGTGGTCTCAATAGTGCCCTGTCCAACTGCAGAAGTACCTTTTTGCTCCTATACTCAACTCCTCTCGTTATGAAGGCCAACATGCCATTCGCTTTCTTCACTGCCTGGTGCACCTGCATGCTTAATTTCATTGGCTGATGAACAAGGACCCCCAGATCCCGCTGTGCAGGGCATAGAGGGATATGGATCATGTCCAGGCTGACAAGATTAGTTTAACTTGGCATCATGTTCGGCACAAACATTGTGAGCCAGAGGGACCCGGCTCTGTGTTCTATTGTTGTATAGATGTTTCATTACAACTACTTAGCAAGCTTGGTCTTCACCAATGCAGGAATTACCCAGCAGATCAGGCAGCGACTGAGGAGAGAGAGAAGTGTTTCAGGTCCCTTGAAAAAAATCAACCTGAAACATTAACAGTCTCGCTCCGCAGACCCTGCCCGCTGCCGAGGGTATTTGTAGCATTTCCTGTTCCAGACTTGGAGCAGTTTCTTTATAAAGGCCCTGTCCCACGGTACGAGTTCATTCCAAGAGCTCTCCCGAGTTTAAAAAGAAATCGAACTCGTGGTAAGCACGGAGAATGAACGTAGTGGGTGCGTCGGGGCTCGGGGACGTCTCTTAGCGCCAACGGCAGGTATTCGGGAAGACTCGCTAACGGCAGGTAAGCACGGGAAGACTCGTGAAGATTTTTTCCAACATGTTGAAAAATGTCCACGAGAGCCCCGAGTACCGACGAGTGGCCATTACCGTAAATCTCCGAGTTCGAATCAAGGCAAACTCGGGAGAACTCTTGGAATGAAATCGTATCGTGGGACAGGGCCATAATTCTGCTTCTAAAACCGTTTTAATAGGCGATCAGGAATCAAAACGAAACAATGGCAGACAACAGCTCTATCCCGTAAATATTGTGGGGGGGGGGGGGGTTTAATCTGTCTGGAAAGAACGGCAGACCCCAACCCTTCCTCTGGAGATCGAGGAGCATTTACTTTCATCCTACATCAGACATCACGCAGGAAGAATATTTTAGTGTCCATTTAAACGTGAAAATTGTTAACCGTTCATGGCTCGACGTAGTGGTCTGTAAAACGTACAGTTGATGCCACAATCTGAGATCGCGTACATCAAGATGTGAGCAGAACAAGTTTCAATTGAAGATAAAAAGCATGCGTTCCCAGGATGACTCGCCTGTTGAATGTGGGCGTTGTTGGGTCCATTGACGAACTCCTCCAGCTCGGATAGACGGTTAGTCTTTGCCAGAGCAAATATCAACTCAGTCTCAACGTAGGACTCCTTGGCTTTCTTCTTGGCCATTTGCAGAAACTTCACCAAGTCTTCCCAGTTATCTAGAGAGGTTAGAGGTGGAATACATAGTCACACAGCCTGGAAACAGGCCCTTCGGCCCAACTTGCCCGCACTGACCAACATGTCCCATCTACACTAGTCCCACCTACCATTTATCCCTCTAAACCTGTCCCATCCATGTACCTAATTGTTTCTTAAACGTTGCGATAGTCCCTGCCTCAACTACCTCCTCCGACAACTCATTCCACAAACCCATCACCCTTTGTGTGAAAAGGTTACCCCTCAGAATTAAATCTTTCTCTCCTCACCTTAAACCTATGTCGTCTGGTCCTCGATTCCCTAACTCTGGACAAGGGACTTTATGCGTCTACCTGATCTATTCCTCTCACGATTTTATACACGTCTATAAGATCACCCCTTGTCCTCCTGCGCTCCAAGGAATAGAGTCACAGCCTGCTCAACCTCTCCCTGCAGCTCAGACCCTCTAGCCCCGAGACCCTTGAGACATGTTAATCCTGCATTGAGCAATATTTAATTAACTGATGATTAGGGCACAAGGAGTGGAATTTAAAAACTATTGAGCACATTTCTGCCGAACCTCCTTTATGTTTACAAAGCCCTTAACGGGCTTGCCCCCACCTACATCAAAAGTCTGCTTACCCACCACACCACCTCCAGGTCCCTCAGATCGGCCGACTTGGGGTTACTGAACATCCCGCGGTCTAGGCATAAGCTCAGGAGCGACCGCACCTTTGCGGTTGCAGCTCCTAGACTGTGGAACAGTATCCATCGACTCCTTTAAGTCAAGACTTAAAACTCATCTCTACTCCCAAGCCTTTCTTAACGTCCTCTGAGCGAGGGCTATATGTATGTAGTGATGTTTGTAGTTCATCTATGAACCAGTGTTGTATAACGTTAGTACCTCCATCAATGTAAAGCACTTTGGCCAACGAGAGTTGTTTTCTAAATGTGCTATAGAAATAACAGTGACTTGACTTGACCTTAGTTAGCAAGGCACGAGGTGAATGAATTTACTCGAATCACAAAGGGTGGCTGAGTGGCGCAGTGGTCGAGCAGCTGCCTGACAGCGGCAGAGACCCAGGTTCGATCCTGACTACCAGTGCCATCTGTACGCAGTTCCTACGCTCCCCAGTGACCTGCCTGCTCCGGGTACCTCCTGCACTCCCAAGATGTACAGGGTTGTAGGTTAATTGCCATCGGCAAAATTGTCCCTAGTGTGTGCAGCACAGTGCTAGTGTATGGGGCTGACCGCTGGGTGGGGTGGACGTGGTGGGCCGAAGGCCCTGCGTCTGTGCTGTATAGTTAGAAGTCAAAGTTATCAATCTCCAATGACTATAGAACAGTCAGCAAAATAAATTCTCCTTCAGGAGTATTTTGAAGAGAAAAGAATCTTAACTCTAACCAAAGGAAGAATGTAGAAGCAAGGAACTACAGGTGCTGGTGTCTTCTCTAACCAAGGGACATTAACAGGACATGTTGGTTAAAGGGCCTGTCTCACTTGGGCGACATAATTTACGTGTCATCATTTACACGTCACGACGCGCACGTGACACGCGCACGTGGTGACGTAGGCAGCGACGCGCGGATTCTGGGATGTACAAAATCTTCACATGCCATCTGCGTGACCTGCAAATGTCGCCCAAGTGGGACAGACCCTTAACCGCGGCACAACATTCCAGTCAGTTCAGGTGGCCGCAGGCAATAGGGCTCGGGTTCTGTCACTCACTATTCTTGTTGGCTGCTTTCACAACCTCCATGTAGGCGGAGGGATCGTCAGCCTTGATGTAGGAGTCGATGGCTTCTTTGACCAGATCCTTCTGCAACTGCGCTCTTGCCAACTGACTCCACACGGCCGGCTCGTTGCAACGTTCTGCAAACTCGTAGGCGCGATCGAGATTTCCAATGTGTTCGATCAGGACCTGAATAAAAGTAAAAGAATTAAGCTTCCAAATCAAATGACCCATGCGATCTCCTGGTTGCCAGACATTTTAACCCCCACACCACTTCCCATTCTAACCTTTCTGTCCTGGGCCTCCTCCACTGCCAGAGTGAGTGAGGCCCAGCGCAAATTGGAGGAACAGCACTTCATATTTCACTTGGGCAGCTTACAGCCGAGAGGTATGAACATTGGCTTCTCTAACTTCAAGTAACTCTTGCTTTCCCTCTCTCTCCATCCGTCCCACATCCAAGTTCTCCTAAGTCTGAAGTCTGAAGAAGGGTTTCGGCCCGAAACGTTGCCTATTTCCTTCGCTCCATAGATGCTGCTGCACCTGCTGAGTTTCTCCAGCACTTTTGTCTACCTTCAAGTTGATTGTCCTCCTGATTACATTCTACTTTGTATGCCCCCCCCACGTGCTAACAATGATCCATTCCACATATCCCCTTTGATCTCTCGTTTTCGCACCTCACCCTTCCACATCCCTCATTTCCCTCTCCCCGACCCTCACTCTGAAGAAGGGCCTCGACCCGAAACGTCACCCATTCCTTCTCTCCCGGTGATGCTGCCTGTCCCGCTGAGTTACTCCAGCATTTTGTGTCTGTCTTCCCTGCAGAGATGCCATTGCACAAGCCCTCAGATATAACCGATGCGATCACTGCCGGCTCTTACCTGCACCGCTGACGTATTGACGTCAAACTTTCGGAAGATGGCAAAGGCCTCTTCAAAGAGTTCGTTGCTGATGGCAATGTTGGCGATGTCAGGAGCGTCGTAGTTGTCCAGGCGATTAATGTACTCCATCACCCGGGTGCGGTCCGCTTTAATGGCCGTGAGAATCAGCAGGTTCTGGAGATTCCTGCGTGGGACACGGCTTGCATTAACAATGTAACTCCACTCAAAACAACATATAGAACGGCACAGCACAGGAACAGGCCCTTCAGCCCACAAAGCCCCTGCCAACCACAACGCCAGGTAAAACTAACCTCATCTGCCTGCGCACGATCTATATCCCTCCAAATCCATGTGCCCTATCTAAAGGCCTTTCAAATGCCACTATCATACCTGCCTCCACCACCACCCCTGCCAGGTAGCTCGGTCCAGGCACTCACCACTCCAAGTAAAAAAGACTGCCCCACACATCTTTCAATGGCATTTTCTGCTGATGAAGGTACAGAAATTACCATGTATATAGAACGTTAACTGTTGATATGAAATCGTTTTTGCAGCTTAAAGTCTCTAAAATATCCAGCTCAGAGTTCAGCAACCCCATCCTAGTCCCAACACCTTTCAGATGCAGCAGTTCAGTTTAGAGATCAACCATTGGAAGATTTAGTTCCACACTGCCATCTGAAACTACTGCCTTGCCAATAGGCCTCACATTATAGTGCACATTCAAGCCAATGGCTGAACAATCCTCTCAGAGCCTTGAACCAGATTAAAACTGTGATCAATAGTTAGGACAATGCTTTATTTGATACCTGTGTTCACTGAAGACATTGTTATCCAGGACTATCTTCTCCAGCAGTTCAATCAGCTCGTTGGGAAGGTCAGCTGTCATGAAGGCCTTCACAGTAACTGAAACTTCCTCTGGATCTTGTGTTTCAGACAGGGCTGTTTGTACAACCTGACAAGGCAAATTGTTCTCACTTTAGCAAGCAGCACAAGTACGAAAAGGAAATTTAAAAACACATAAACCGTCAAGGTAGCCCCTCAAGCTAGGCTCAAGGTCGGCTTACAGTAAACAGAATGGGTTTGAGGGATGAATGAAGCATAACTGATTTGTAAACAGCAGCCACTTGTAGAAACATAGAAAATAGGTGCAGGAGTAGGCCATTCGGCCCTTCGAGCCTGCACCGCCATTCGATATGATCATGGCTGATCATCCAACTCAGTATCCCATCCCTGCCTTCTCTCCATACCCCATGATCCCTTTAGCCACAAGGGCCACATCTAACTCCCTCTTAAATATAGCCAATGAACTGGCCTCAACTACCTTCTGTGGCAGAGAATTCCACAGATTCACCACTCTCTGTGTAAAAAATGATTTTCTCATCTCGGTCCTAAAAGACTTCCCTCTTATCCTTAAACTGTGACCCCTAGTTCTGGACTTCCCCAACATCGGGAACAAACTTCCTGCATCTAGCCTGTCCAACCCCTTAAGAATTTTGTAAGTTTCTATAAGATCCCCCCTCAATCTTCTGAATTCCAGCGTGTACAAGCCGAGTCTATCCAGTCTTTCTTCATATGAAAGTCCTGCCATCCCAGGGATCAGTCTGGTGAACCTTCTCTGTACTCCCTCTACGGCAAGAATGTCTTTCCTCAGATTAGGAGACCAAAACTGTACGCAATACTCTAGGTGTGGTCTCACCAAGACCCTGTACAACCGCAGTAGAACCTCCCTGCTCTTATACTCAAGAGATACTTGTAGATGGGACTTGACTTCACAAATGAAGTGCTATTGAGGGAGTGCAGCGTAGGTTTACAAGGTTAATTCCCGGGATCTGAAAGCTCCATCAGGTAAAACTGGTAGATTCAAACAGTAGGAGATATAGACATGTACATCATCTTGAAAAGTAGTAATATAAGGTATTTGTTTAAAAAAACGTGTCTACAATTGAAATTGCACTCCATGTCTAACTACTTTCTTCCCTCGCCACCTTTCTTATCTGAATGCTACAACTGAACAAGTATCAGTAGTTTCAGGGAGCAAAGTTTCTGGCTGCGCAACAGTATATTTAGGAGTATTTTAAGATCATGTATATACCTTGAGTCATTTCTACTGAGGTACAGTGAAGAGCTTTTTTTTATTGCATGCTCTCCCTTCAGCTGAAAAACTAGACATGATTACAATCAAGCTGTCCACAGTGTACAGATACATGATGAAGGGAATAACGTTCAGTGCAAGATATAGTCCGATTAAAGATAGGCCGGGGGTCTCCAATGAGGTGGATGGGAGGTCAGGACCGATCTCTAGTTGGTGGTAGGATGGTTCAGTTGCCTGATAACAGCTGGGAAGAAACTGTCACTGAATCTGTAGGTGTGTGCGTTTTCACACTTCTGTACTTTTTGCCAGAGGGGAGAAGAGGGAGTGGCTGGGTTGAGACTGGTCCTTGATGATGCTGCTGGCCTTGCCAAGGCAGCATGAAGGGTAGATGGAGTCAATGGACGTTTCAGGCTTTGTCTTGGCCGTTCAGTATTAGACAATAGGTGCAGGAGTAGGCCATTTGGCCCTTCGAGCCAGCACCGCCATTCAATGTGATCATGGCTGATCATCCCCAATCAGTTCCCCGTTCCTGCCTTCTCCCTATATCCCCTGACACCGCTATTTTTAGGAGCCCTATCTAGCTCTCTCTTGAAAGCATCCAGAGAACCAGCCTCCACCTGCCTCCATCTGAGGCAGAGAATTCCACAGACTCACCACTCTCTGTGAGAAAAAGTGTTTCCTCGTCTCCTTTCTAAATGGCTTACTCCTTATTCGTAAACTGTGGCCCCTGGTTCTGAACTCCCCCAACATCGGGAACATGTTTCCTGCCTCTAGCGTATCCAAGCCCTTAACAATCTTATATGTTTCAATGAGATACCCTCTCATCCTTCTAAACTCCAGAGTGTATTATCCCAGTCAAGATTGGAATTGGTATCCACACAGTACAGTGTAACAATTGTACCTGGTCAATCAGCTGGCGTCTGAAGGGGTTATTTTCTTCAAGGACACTGGCCCAAAGCTCGGGGTCTCTTCTGCGTACTAGGTACCGGGCCTCGCTCTTGAACAGGGAATTCTCGTTGCAAACCTGAAGCAAAATGAAAACCACATCATACATAGCAACTATTCAAATGGCATTTTAGCCCCCAACTCAACATTCATTAGTATTTGTGTAGGAAGGAACTGTAGATGTTGGTTCAAACCGAAGACAAGACACAAAAAGCTGGAGTAACTGAGCGGGTCAGACAGCATCTCTGGAGAAAAGGAATAGGTGACATTTCGGGTCGAGACCCTTCTTCAGATTGAGAGTCCTCCCTCCACCACCTCCAGTTTAAATTCCATTTGGAATATTTTGGAGGACCAAGAAACCAAGAACCAAGAAAAAAAAAGGTAAACGAGAGGTATAGACGGTGATGTAGAGAGATAGAGAACAATGAATGAAAGATGTGCAAAAAAGTAACAGAGATAAAGGAAACAGGCCATTGTTAACTGTGGGCGGTTAGGTGAAAACGAGTTGTAGACAATGAGACTCAACAAGACTACTTTGAAGCTACTACAACTACTTTGGGACGACAGATGGCACAATGGGCTAAGTGTTCGGCTGGCAACCGGAAGGTAGCCGGTTCGAATCCCGCTTGGAGCGCATACTGTCGTTGTGTCCTTGGGCAAGACACTTCACCCACCTTTGCCTGTGTGTGAATGATTGGTGGTGGTCGGAGGGGCCGTAGGCGCAGATTGGCAGCCACGCTTCCGTCAGTCTGCCCCAGGGCAGCTGTGGCTACAGAAGTAGCTTACCACCACCGAGTGTGACTGAGGAGTGAATGAATAATGCGATGTAAAGCGCCTTGAGTATTAGAAAGGCGCGATATAAATCCCATCCATTATTATTATTATTACTACGACTTGGGTGGAGGAGGGAAGGAGGGAGAGGGGATGCAGGGGTTACTTGAAGTTAGAGAAAACAATGTTCAAACCGTTGCGGTGTGAGCTGCCCAAGCGAAATTCGAGGTGCTGTTCCTCCAATTTGTGTGTGGCCTCACTCTGACAGTGGAGGAGGCCCAGGACAGAAAGGTCAGTGTGGGAACGGGAGGGGGAATTCACCAGTCTTGCACTGTAGACGATTACTGTATACAGGGTGGCACGGTGACGCAGCGGTCGAGTTGCTGCCTTACAGCGTCGGAGACCCAGGTTCGATCCCGACTATGGGTGCTGTCTGTACGGGGTTTGTACGTTCTCCCCGCGACCTGCGTGGGATTTCTCCAAGATCTTCGATTTCCTCCCACACTCCAAAGACGTACAGATTTGTAGGTTAATATGGCTTGGAATAATTGTAAATTGTCCCTAGTGTGTGCAGGATAGTGTTAATGTGCGGGGATCACTGGTCAGCGCGGACTCGGTGGGCCGAAGGGCCTGTTTTCACACTATATCTCTCAACTAACACTAAACAATTGAAAGCACCAACCTTGATGAGGTCCAGATCGCACTGGCCTCTTTCGTATGCCACACAAGCCAAGTGCGGGTCCCTCTTTTCACAGTATTTTCCAACCACAGAACTGTCATAGTATGGGTTTTCACGCAGGAAGCGCTCAGGGTTATTATTGCTATCGATGTATATCTTAGCTAGAGCGTTGTGGGTGGCTGGCTCCTCACAGCCCTCATGAATACGAGTCTCCAGCCAGGGCAGCAACAATTTCAATCTGCCGACAAAAAAAGACAAGAATACTGAGCAAAGCCCGACAAGTGGCACCTTGGCGATAACAAACGAACAGAAGACAAAGTATGAAGTTCTGGAGTAACACGTTTCACAGAGTGCTGGAGTAACTCAGCTAGTCAGGCAGCATCTGTGGGGAACATGGATAGGTGACGTTTCACATAGTGCTGGAGTAACTCAGTGGGTCAGGCAGCATCTGTGGGGAACATGGATAGGTGACGTTTCACATAGTGCTGGAGTAACTCAGTGGGTCAGGCAGCATCTGTGGGGAACATGGGATAGATGACGTTTCACATAGTGTTGGAGTAACTCAGCGGGTCAGGCAGCATCTGTGGGGAACATGGATAGGTGACGTTCCACAGAGTGCTGGAGTAACTCAGTGGGTCAGGCAGCATCTGTGGGGAACATGGATAGGTGACGTTTCACAGAGTGCTGGAGTAACTCAGTGGGTGAATCTCTGGAATTCTCTGCCGCAGAGGGTAGTTGAGGCCAGTTCATTGGCTATATTTAAGAGGGAGTTAGATGTGGCCCTTGTGGCTAAGAGGATCAGGGGGTATGGAGAGAAGGCAGGTACAGGATACTGAGTTGGATGATCATATTGAATGGAGGTGCAGGCTCGAAGGGCCGAATGGCCTCCTCCTGCACCTATTTTCTATGCAGTAACATGACACTGGTAGACAGCGAGCGGATGCTGCTTTCTGAACCCCCCCCCCCCCCGGTTTTAAATGCGGGCTTGTTTGCGGAGTGGGGCAGAATAAGACAAACTATCTGATCTCGATTCAGCTGGCGACAGAATCAGCAGGGCCACAGTCAGAGTCACACATCACGGACACAGGCCCTTCGGCCCAACTCGCCCATGCTGGACGGACCAAGATGCCCCCCCCCCCAGGGATCTCGCTTCCTTTGGGGCACGAGGCAGGCAGAGCGCAGCAAGGAGAGGCCTTTCTGCCACTTCGTTTACTCACCTGTTCCTCTTTTCCACTTCACCCACCAGCTCGTCGGTTGAAAACTGACCGCGGACGACATTGATGAGGTTTTTAATGACTTCTTCAGAGCAGTCGACGTCGAGTAGACCGCCCACCACCACGGGCAGCCTGCTGGGGTTCACCTGCACACAATGGAGGATGGCAATGGATGCGTCATATCTAGCCTTCACTCATCAATTTGCTCTCGACAGATGGCACAATGGGCTAAGTGTTCGGCTGGCGACCGGAAGGTAGCCGGTTCGAATCCCGCTTGGAGTGCATACTGTCGTTGTGTCCTTGGGCAAGACACTTCACCCACCTTTGCCTGTGTGTGAATGTGTGTGAGTGATTGGTGGTGGTCGGAGAGGCCGTAGGCGCAGATTGGCAGCCACGCTTCCGTCAGTCTGCCCCAGGGCAGCTGTGGCTACAGAAGTAGCTTACCACCACCGAGTGTGACTGAGGAGTGAATGAATAATGCGATGTAAAGCGCCTTGAGTATTCTAGAAAGGCGCTATATAAATCCCATCCATTATTATTATTATTATTCTCTCTTTTTAAAAAAAATTTTTTTTTAAGAGATACAACTCAGAAACAAGACCTTCGGCCCACCGAGTCCTCATCGACCTGCAGATCCCCGCACATTAACACTATCCTACACACACCAGGGACAATTTACATTTACACCAAGCCAACTAGCCTACAAACCTGCACGTCTTTGGAGCGTGGGAGGAAACCGAAGATCTTGGAGGAAACCGAAGATCTTGGACGAAACCGAAGATCTTGGAGGAAACCGAAGATCTTGGAGAAAACCGAAGATCTTGGAGAAAACCGAAGATCTTGGAGGAAACGCAGGTCACGGGGAGAACGTGCAAACTCCGTACAGACAGCACCCGTAGTCGGGATCGAACCGGGGTCTGTAATGCAGCAGCTCCGCCGTGCCGCCCCTGATTTTCTTGCCCTTAAGACCCCACAGCACAGTTTACAGAGCACTTTGGAATCGCAACACGAGTTTCTACAAGTTCAGAGCTGAATTTGAAACGTTAGCCACAGTGGTTCGAAGTTCATCGCGTGCCAGTGCGAAGATCGCAGATCTCGAGAGGCCGTTTTACAGTCAAAGCGCTGAAGGCCACCGGATTATTTTTCCAGGCATCGGAAAACCGATTAGCCTGGATGTTCTTCCTCACCCCTCTTCACAACCCGCTCCATGGCTGCGCAGTGCACATCTTTTCAGGTATCATCCATGTCTCTAATAAATAATGTGTCCTGTGCACTGTGTAGACTGCATTGGTCAAAACATTAGCTGCCCCAAATGATTAGGTGTTTATCATGTTTAAGAAGGAACTGCAGATGCTGGAAAAATGGAAGGCAGACAAAAATGCTGGAGAAACTCAGCGGATGAGGCAGCATCTATGGAGCGAAGGAATAGGTGACGTTTCGGGTCGAGAGACCCGAAACGTCACCTATTCCTTTGCTCCATAGATGCTGCCTCACCCGCTGAGTTTCTCCAGCATTTTTGTCTACCTTAGTCAAGTCAACTTTGTCACATACACATACAAGATGTGCAGTGAATTGAAAGTGGCAATGCCTGCGGATTGTGCAAAATACCACAGAACAGAATAGAACAAAAGCAGTATTTACATTTCAGAACAAAAAACCCACAACACAACAGTAAATTAGTCCCTGGTGAGATCAGAGTTTACAGTCCTGAAGCCCTGTGGAAGGAAACTCCGTCTCGTCCTCTCTGTTTTCACAGCGTGCCTGACCGTAGCAGCTGGAACAGTCCGCTGCTGGGGTGGTGGGGGTCCCCCATAATGTTGCTGGCTCTGGATCTGCACCTCCTGGTGTATAGGGACGACAGATGGCACAATGGGCTAAGTGTTCGGCTGGCAACCGGAAGGTAGCCGGGTTCGAATCCCGCTTGGAGTGCATACTGTCGTTGTGTCCTTGGGCAAGACACTTCACCCACCTTTGCCTGTGTGTGAATGTGTGTGAGTGATTGGTGGTGGTCGGAGGGGCCGTAGGCGCAGATTGGCAGCCACGCTTCCGTCAGTCTGCCCCAGGGCAGCTGTGGCTACAGAAGTAGCTTACCACCACCGAGTGTGACTGAGGAGTGAATGAATAATGCGATGTAAAGCGCCTTGAGTATTAGAAAGGCGCTATATAAATCCCATCCATTATTATCATTATTATTATAGGTCCTGCAGGGGGGGGGGGCGAGTGTAGATCCCATAGTGCGTTAGGTTTTTTATCATGACACTCACCTTCTGAACATAGATCTCAATGTATTTCTGTAGGTTGTTGCGATACAGGTACAGAACCAGGTCATGGACAAAATCAAATCGATCGCAGACGATGATCAGTGGCAGCTGGTCCGTTAACTTGGCTTCCTGGAAGCAAAATACAATTGCTCAACTGAAGGAGGTTAAGCATAGTTTAGAGATACAGCACGGAAACAGGCCCTTCGGCCCACCAGGTCCGTGCCGACCAGCGATCCCTGCACATTAACACCCACGAGGGACACTTAAAAAAAAAAAAATTTAACAAGTCAATTAACCTACACCAATCATGTTGATAGACACAAGGAGCTGGGGTAACTCAGCGGGTCTGGTAGCAAGGATCAGGTGACGTTTTGGGTCAAGACCCTTCCTCAGATTGAGAGTCAGGGGAAAGGGAAATGGGAGATACAGACGGTGATTATAGATACAGAACAAATGAATGAAAGATGGGCAACAAGTACGATGATCCAGGAAAGGTGGAGCCTACAATGCTCCATTGTTGGCTGTGGGGTGGGTGATAACGAGTTATACAGACAGTGAAACTTAACAGGACGACAGTGAAACTAGTACGACAACTGGGGTGGGCAGAGAGAGATTAAATGGCGGAGTCGAGTTGATGGGCCGAATTGCCTAATTCTGCTCCTAGTATGAAAGTATTAAGAAAGCATCAGATTCAAATGATACTAAAAAGGGTTTTTGATCTGTAACGGTAGTTTTCCAAAGCCTAACCTGCTGAATTGCTATTGCTAGCTAGCATTTTAAATTAAAAAAATCACGCATCTCCTCAGCATTGTTAAACACTGTAAACCCCCACAGCCAAACTGACAATTGCATTTGGACAATATTTCAATGAATTGTGCTTCAAGATGAATAGAACACAGGGCATTGAATCATTTTACAAGTGTACGATGGCGTATTTAACCTCCGATTTGATACTAAATCTTGCACCTCCCACTTGCATGGATATGACCCATCACTGCAGGTCATGGAGCGTTGCCATGGCTCCACAAACCGTCTACTCAATCCTCCCCCCATCTCACCCCTCACTACCAGTGCCTCCTGGAGATTTTCTTAAAAACGGAAGCATTCATCCAAATGGCTGATATATAACGCAGAAGCAGTCAGCACAAAGGCCAGAAAAGTCATTTT
The DNA here is from genome assembly GCF_010909765.2 of Amblyraja radiata. Taxonomy (NCBI): domain Eukaryota; kingdom Metazoa; phylum Chordata; class Chondrichthyes; order Rajiformes; family Rajidae; genus Amblyraja; species Amblyraja radiata. The sequence goes on from NC_045980.1 coordinate 34,766,913, forward strand.
ATCCACTTGTGTTTACACAGTGCTGCCCCTGACAACCTTGATCTCACAGCAGATTCAAATATTAAAATGGCCTGGTCACAGGATTACCCTGGTGAGCCACTTGTCCTGGGGGGGGGGGGGGGGGGGGGGGGGGGGGAGAAAGAGAGAGAGAAAGAGAGAGAAGAAAAGGAGAGAGAGAGAGAAAGAAGAGAGAAATAGATAAACAGAGAGAGAAGGCCGAGCGCGAGCGGCTACGTAGATAGGATCTCTACTCTCTCGATCTAGCTGCTCTCGAGAGCGAGAGAACTCTTCAGGAGAGCATCTCTCCAACTCAACCTCAAGAGTAAGAAGAGAGACACACACACACATATATATATACACATACATATACAGCCAGACAACACACACACACAGCAATTCCATTCCTTTATGAAGGGATTATAAAATCCAATAAATCAGCCTCTTACTTTTGGAAAAAGAAAAAAAGCAGAAAATCCAAATGAATAGAACAGGACTAGGGGTGTGAGCTACAGGGAGAGGTTGAATAGGCTGGGTCTCTATTCCTTGGAGCACAGGAAGATGAGGGGTGATCTTAAAAAGGTGTATAACATCATGCGAGAATAGATCGGGTGGGGGAATCGAGGACCAGAGGACATGGGTTTAAAGTGAAGGGGAAACGATTTAATTTGGAATCTGAGGGGTAGCTTTTTCACACAAAGGGTGGTGGGTGTATGGAACGAGCTGCCGGAGGAGGTAGTTGAGGCAAGTACTATTGCAATGTTAAAGAGACATTAGGACAGGTACATGGATAGGACAGGTTTGGAGGGATATGGACCAAGCGCAGGCAGGTGGGACTAGTGTAGCTGGGACATGTTGGCCGTTGTGGGCAAGTTGGGCTGAAGGGCCTGTTTCCACGCTGTATCACTGTATATAGGCCACCTCTAACCCGCTAGATAACTGGGAACTGGACTCTATGACTAACTTCAAAATCAGGGAGAGTTTAGAAATCAATAATGAATGAGTCAGATACACAGAACAGATTGATCAGATCAAGAACTCCTTTAGCAAAGGTCTTCCATAAGTTACCTTGAAAGATATCAGTGTAGGAAGGAACTGCAAATGTTGGTTTACACCGAAGATAGACACGAAATGCCGGAGTAACTCAGCGGGACAGGCAGCATCTCGGGGAGAAGGAATGGGTGACATTTCAGGTCTGAAGATGAGTCTCGACCCGAAACAGCACCCATTCCTTCTCTCCGGAGATGCTGAGTTACTCCAGCATTTTGTATCTGCCAGCACCGTGAATGTTGGTCTCTCGAAACTTCACTCATAACATGACATAACTCTCATAACAAGGTATTTCAAATAACTCCTGCATTCCCTCTCCCCCACCCTAGTCGTCCTACCTGTTCTACTGGTCGCATCCTTGCATTCCTCGTCACACCCTCCCCAGCCAACAATGGGCCATTGTGGGCTCCACCCTTCCTGAGGTCATCTGTTGTCGGCCCTGATTTGTCCTGGTCTTCCCTCGCCTCCGGTTTATTTCCACCACCTCCACCTCTACTTTCAGACTCTGCGGGCTCCCCAATCCGAAAAGTCGCCTGCTCCTTTTCTCCAGAGATGCTGCCTGACCCGCTGAGTTAAGGGCCTGTACCACTTTCACGACCTAATTCACAACCTTTTTTTACTCGTGGACATTTCTCATCAGGCTAGAAAAACGCCCCGACCTACTCGATGCCACGAGTACCTACGACTAGCATCACGGCCTGCTACGACCAACCTACGACCTCGTGATGACCATGCTTCGATAATGAGTCAAGGGCAAACTCGGCAGAGGTCGTGAATTAGGTGGTGAAAGTGGGATAGGCCCTTTACTCCAGCACTTTGAGTTCACCACTGGACATGAACCAGTAGCTATTTCCAAAGGCAAAATCGCAATCAAGTCCAAAATAGACAATAGGTGCAGGAGTAGGCCATTCAGCCCTTCGAGCCAGCACCCCCATTCAATGTGATCATGGCTGATCATCCCCAAACAGTACCCCATTCCTGCCTTCTCCCCATATCCCCTGACTCCGCTATTTTTAAGAGCCCTATCTAGCTCTCTCTTGAAAGCGTCCAGAGAACCTGCCTCCACCGCCCTCTGAGGCAGAGAATTCCACAGACTCACCACTCTCTGTGAGAAAAAGTGTTTCCTCGTCTCCGTTCTAAATGGCTTACACCTTATTCTTAAACTGGTTCTGGACTCCCCCAACATCGGGAACACGTTTCCTGTCTCTAGTGTGTCCAAGCCCTTAACAATCTTATATGTTTCAATGAGATATCCTCTCATCCTTCTAAACTCCAGAGTGGACAAGCCCAGCTGCTCCATTCTCTCAGCATATGACATTCCCGCCATCCCGGGAAGTAACCTGGTGAACCTACGCTGCACTCCCTCAATAGCAAGAATGTCCTTCCTCAAATTAGGGGACCAAAACTGCACACAATACTCCAGGGGTGGTCTCACTAGGGCTCTGTACAACTGCAGAAGGACCTCTTTGCTCCTATATTCGATTCCTCTGGTTATAAAGGCCAACATGCCATTCGTTTTCTTCACTGCCAGCTGTACCTGAATCTACTATATCAAAATCGGAAAAGAACATTGTTCTGTGGAAGAGGTAGCGTTGTGCAAATACCTTGAGGAAGTTTTTCACACGGTCTGAATCGTAACAGTTGCTCTCGCGACAAATGCGTTCCACTTCCTTAATCTGCCCGGTCTTGCAGGCTGCTTGAATGTACTTGAAGTGAACGTCGGGCTCTTGGCTGAAATTCACAATGGATCCGAGGAAATAAAACAATCCTGAAATGGGAAGACAGCACACATATTGAGGAGACACACAAAATGCTAGAGTAACTCAGCGGGACAGGAGATCTGATATTTTAATAGGAATCTGAGGGGTAACCTTTTCACACACCAAGGGCGGTGGATGTATGGAACAAGCTGCCAGATGAGGTCGTTGAGGCTGGGACTATCCCATCCTTTAAGAAACAGTTAGACAAGCTAGATGCAGGAAAAATGTTCCCAATGTTGGGCAAGTCCAGAACCAGGGGCCACAGTCTTAGAATAAAGGGGAGGTCATTTAAGACTGAGGTGAGAAAAAACTTTTTCACCCAGAGAGTTGTGAATTTATGGAATTCCCTGCCACAGAGGGCAGTGGAGGCCAAGTCACTGGATGGATTTAAGAGAGAGTTAGATAGAGCTCTAGGGGCTAGTGGAGTCAAGGGATACGGGGAGAAGGCAGGCACGGGTTATTGATAGGGGACGATCAGCCATGATCACAATGAATGGCGGTGCTGGCTCAAAGTGACGAATGGCCTCCTCCTGCACCTATTTTCTATGTTTTCTATTTCTATGTCTAAGAAAGAAATGTAGATGCTGGAATAATCGAAGGTAGACAAAAATGCTGGAGAAACTCAGCGGGTGAGGCAGTATCTATGGAGCGAAGGAATAGGTGACGTTTCGAGTCGAAACCCCGAAGGAATAGGTGGCGTTTCGAGTCGAGACCCGTAAGGGTTTCGACCCGAAATGTCACCTATTCCTTCGCTCCATAGATGCTGCCTCACCCGCTAAGTTTCTCCAGCATTTGTTTCTCCAGGTTTGGAGGGATATGGACCACGCGCAGGCAGGTGGGACTAGTGTAACTGGGACATGTTTGCCAGTGTGGGCAAGTTGGGTCAAAGGGCCTGTTTCCACACTGTGTCACTCTACGACAGGCAGCATCTCTGGAGGGAAGGAATGGGTGCCGTTGCGGGTCGAGACCCTTCTTCAGACTGATGTCAGGGGAGAGAGAGATACATAGATAAGGAAACGTAAGGCGTGAAAACAGGACAAAGGGAATGGCGATCAAAGAAAATGTAGCTTGGGTGATTGTTAGCTGGGAGAAGGTAACAACAAAGCAAACAGAGATAAAATGTAGTCGGAGACAGTAAGGCTGGTCGGGGAACTGGGAAGGGGGAGGTGAAGGAGAGAGAGAGAAAGCAACGGTTACTTGAAGTTAGAGAAGTCAATGTTCATACCGCTGGGGTGTAAGCTGCCCAAGCGAAATATGAGGTGCTGTTCAGACAGATAAACGAGTCCTCAGCCAACAATCACAAATGCAGAATAATGGTGGAAATCTCATCACAGCTGTCACGAGAAGTTGAACAGTTTGCTGAATGCATACCTTCACGGAATTAAAATTAAGCCTGCTTCCTTCGTATCAAGAACAGGAATTCATCTGAAATGCTTCCTTCAGATAGAGCTTAGTTGCCGCAGTTCTTAGCAAACAACTTGACAGCCACTGACAGCAACTTGACAACAACAAGCCACTGCCAGACACAAAGTGCTGGAGTAACTCGGCACGTCAGGCAGGATACAGAAAAAGGGTGGGTGACATTTGGGGTCAGGACCCTTCTCCAGACTAAGAGGGGTGGAGTTACAAGGTTACTTCTCGGGATGGCGGGATTGTCATATGTTGAGAGAATGGAGCAGCTAGGGTTTAGAAGGATGAGAGGGTATCTCATTGAAACATATAAGATTGTTAAGAGCTTGGAGACGTTGGAGGCAGGAAACATGTTCCCAATGTTGGGTCGAGTCCAGAACCAGGGGCCACAGTTTAAGAATAAGGAGTAAGCCATTTAGAACGGAGACGAGGAAACACTTTTTCTCACAGAGAGTGGTGAGTCTGTGGAATTCTCTGCCTCAGAGAATTCCACAGACTCACCACTCTCTGTGAGAAAAAAGGTGGTGGCCGGTGGTGGTGGCCGGTTCTCTGGATGCTTTCAAGAGAGAGCTGGATAGGGGTCTTAAAAATAGCGGAGTCAGGGGATATGGGGAGAAGGCAGGAATGGGGTACTGATTGGGGATGATCAGCCATAATCACATTGAATGGCAGTGCTGGCTCGAAGGGCCGAATGGCCTACTCCTGCACCTATTGTCTATTGAGGGTGGGATGGGGGTGGGAAACTGTTGCCCATTTTAGAATACCGCTGCACTTTAAGTCTGGTGAATTACAAATGGCAGCAAACGTTAATGGATGAACCAATGAACCAGGATTTCTTGACCAAAGCCCACATTTGCTTTACTGAGGACCTGAAGCTACGAGCCTGAAATTGGGCAGGTGCACAAGTTAGATACAAGTCAGGACTCAGAGGGGAGAAACAAGCCTTTCCGCCCATCAAGTCTCCAATGGCCAAGCGACCATTTATACCAACCCCATTTTATACTCTCCACATATCATCAATCCCCACATCCCACCACTCACCTACTGTCAAGGGGGCAATTTTGCGGGCAATTTAGCTGCAGCATTTGTGGGACGAGGGGAAACAGAAGCATACAGGGGAAACCCACGCCGTCACAGGGAACCGAACTCCACCCCCTCCACTATAGCGCAGCACGGTGGCGCAGCTGTTGAGATGCTGCCTTACATCGCCGAGACACCCGGGTTCGATCCCGGCTAAGGGTGCTGTCTGTACGGAGTTTGTCAGACAACTGGGTTTTCTCAGAGATCTTCGGTTTCCTCCCACACACCAAAGGCCTGCAGGTTTGTGTGTTAATTGGCTTGGTGTAAATGTAAATGTAAATGTCGTGTGTAGGATAGTGTTAGTGTGTGGGGTTCGCTGGTCGGCACGGACTCGGTGGGCCGAAGGGCCTGTTCCCGCGCTCTATCTGTAAATGAAACTAAACTGTGCACAAGTCCGAAGTGAATCTGGGTTACTGGAGTCAACTAGGCAGCTGTATTAGTTGTTTTACCCTAAAGGGCCTGTCCCACTTACATGATATTTTTGGCTACTTGCCGGCACCCGTCATAGTCGCAGCAGGTCGCCGGAAATGTTCAAAATGTTGAAAATCCAGCAGCGACTAGAAAAAGGTACGACTCTTTGGGCGACTACTCACTTACTAGAATGTTGCCTGGGTTTCAGCAACTAAGTTACAGAGAAAGGTTGAACAAGTTAGGGCTTTATTCTTTGGAGCGCAGAAGGTTAAGGGGGGACTTGATAGAGGTCTTTAAAATGATGAGAGGGATAGACAGAGTTGACGTGGATAAGCTTTTCCCACTGAGAGTAGGGAAGATTCAAACAAGGGGACATGACTTGAGAATTAAGGGACTGAAGTTTAGGGGTAACATGAGGGGGAACTTCTTTACTCAGAGAGTGGTGGCTGTGTGGAATGAGCTTCCAGTGAAGGTGGTGGAGGCAGGTTTGTTTTTATCATTTAAAAATAAATTGGATAGTTATATGGGCGGGAAAGGAATGGAGGGTAATGGTCTGAGCGCAGGTAGATGGGACTAGGGGAGAATACGTGTTCGGCACGGACTAGAAGGGTCGAGATGGCCTGTTTCCGTGCTGTAATTGTTATATGATTATATGGTTACTCATGACCATACAGGCGTCACCCCGCGACGGCTATTTTCGGCGACCCGCTGCGACTATGACAGATGCCGGCAAGTCGCCAAAAAAAATTTGCCTAAGTGGGACAGGCCCTTAACATTTTAATTAAAACTTAACTATCCATGCAGCAACTAATATAGAACTGTAGGATATAAACAGGCAACTGACAAAAAGGACTGACTACCCATTGAGTTACTTTCTTTAAAAGTACGGCTATTATAGGCACTGTCATTCTTGGCCTCAAAGTCAACTTGGAACAGGCCAGATATGTGGAAAGTGAGCTGGTTGTGGGAAGAAAGAGGACTGCTGATCACTCAACAAATGTGCCTTTTTAAGAAGATTTAAGTTTCAGAACTGTGAGCTGCTGAAAAGTGCATGTCAGCCTTCAAAGAGGCAACAAAGGTCGGCTTCTCCAGTACTGACCTTGAGCAGTTGAACACTTGCCAAAGATATAGGATTGAAAAAACTCCAGTTCACACAGTACAGACAGTCTTCCAAAACCATAAAAGGGACAAAGATCAAAACCAAAGGCAACTCAGGCATCACGAGCATTAAGCTCTGATTACTACGGGTGCCAGGGGTTATGGGGCGAATGCGGGAGGATGGGGTTGAGAGAGAAAGACAGATCAGCCATGACTGAATGGCAGAGTAGACTTGATGGGCCAAATGGCCCAATTCTGCTGCTAGAACCTATGAACTTATTAACAAGTGCAGCACAATCGATAATGTTTTATTATTAATGTTTAATGTTTTACGTGTCATTCCTAACTGTCACCGTATGTCATGTTGTCACTTGCGGGCGGAGCACCAGGGCAAATTCCTTGTATGTGAATGTACTTGGCCAATAAACGTATTCACTCATTCATTCACAAAGGCACAACGGTAGAGTTGCTGCCTTACTGCGCCAGAGACCCAGATTCGATCCTGACTACAGGTGCTGCCTGTGCGGAGTTTGTACGTTCTCCCTGCGACCGTGTTGGTTTCAACCCACAATCCAAAGGCGTACAGGTTTGTAGGTTAATTGGCTTTGGTAAGAAAAATTATAAATTGCCCCTAGTGTGTAGGATAGTGCTAATGTATGGGGTTATTGCTGGTCGGCAGGAATTTGGTGGGCCGAAGGGCCTGTTTCCGCACAGTATCTCTTTGAAAAATGTTTCCTCACATTAGGTAAACTTTAGTATCAAGTATCAAGTCTCAAGTCAAGTATCAAGTATCCTTTATTGTCATTCAGACTTTTCAGTCTGAACGAAATTTCGTGCCTTGCAGTCATAACATAGAATAAAATAACAAAACACACAATAAACACAGATTTAACATCCACCACAGTGAGTCTACCAGGCACCTCCTCACTGTGATGGAAGGCAAAGGTCTTAAAGTCCTTGTCTCTTCCCTCTTGTCTCTTAAATCCCCCCCTCCCGGTTTTCGAACGGCCTCTTACCTTCGTAGCTTTTGAAGGATTCAAACAGCTCGACCAGAGACTGTGTGCCGAGCTGCTCGTGGTACTTGGATGCTACTTGCACACAGAGCTGCAGGTTCTGGCGAATGTTCGCCGACAACATGGCACGCAAGCACTCCAGCGAATCTTCCACCGACAGTGCACCAAAGTAGTTCACAAGCCACTGGAAGTGAGAAAAGAAGCATTTACAACGTGGACTCTTGCAAAACTCACTAAACGAATAGTATTGAAATTTAGGCTTAGGCTAAAAGCCCTGTCCCACGGTACGTGTTCATTCCAAGAGCTCTCCTGAGTTTAAAATAAAAAATCAAGCTCGTGGTAAGCACGGAGAATGAACGTAGCGGGTACGTCGGAGCTCGGGGACATCTCTTAGCGCTAACGGCAGGTACTCGGGAAGACTCGCTAACGGCAGGTAAAGCACGGGAAGACTCGTGAAGATATTTCAACGTTGAAAAATGTCCACGAGAGCCCCGAGTACCGACGAGCGGCCATTAGCGTAAATCTCTGAGTTCGAATCAGGGCAAACTCGGGAGAGCTCTTGGAATGAACTCGTACAGTGGGACAGGGGTTTTGGGCCCCCCTCGGTCATGGCTGACCATGGGTGTCTCCAGGGTGCTATTCCCGATATGTGCGTGACTTTGTTTAACGTGGGGAGACTGGTGCACAGACAGCCACCACATGGTCCTTGACAAGATCTGGGTCAGGATCTAGTGGCATGGGGTCCAAGACGACCATTTAACACAAGGCTATTCAGTACATGTACCCAGGAAGTTTTAGTTTTAGTTTAGTTTAGAGATACAGCGTGGAAACAGCCCCTTCAGACCATCTGGTTCGTGACAATCAGCGATCTCCCGTTCACTAATTCTATCCAACACCCTAGGCACAATTTATAGAAGTTAGTTAACCTGCAAACCATTCCATTCTTTGGAATGAGAGGGGAAACCGGAGCACCCGGAGAAAATGGGATTACGTTACCATCCTCCCTCAGATGATGGATTAGTACTCCATGTTTAGTTTAATAATACAGCATGGAAACAGGCCCTTCGGCCCGCAGAACCCGCGACGACCATCGATCACCCGTTCACAACAGTTCTATGGTATCCCACTTTCCCATCCACTCCCTACACACCAGGGGCATTTTACAGAGGGCCGATTAACCTACAAACTCACACCTCTTTGGGATGTGGCAGGAAACCGGAGTGCCCGGAGTGAGCTCACGCGATAACAGGGAGAACCTGCAAACTCTGCACAGACAGCATCCAAGGTCGGGATCGAACCCGGGTCTCGAGTGCTGGGAAGCAGCAGCTCCACCCGCTGCCGGGCCACTGTGCTGCCCTGAACGAGGCCGTGGCTGGTCCAATGGACGGAGCACTGCCATAGTCTTACCCTGGGAATTGAACGCTTAAGATTCAGATGCACAGCGCACGTTCAACATCGTACCTCAGGGTTGAGAAGATGTGTGTGCACAACAGCCCGTTTGATGTCGTACAGATCGGTGTAGTGCTCCAAGGCTCTCTGCAACAAGCCGGCCTTCTCACACAGCTGGGCAATGTGGGCCCGGTCGTAGTGGGTGAACATTTGATTGCCGAGGATCGCGTCAGCAACCTGAAAAAACAAATCCCATCGATGAAATCACATTAAACATTTGCACACTCATCCTATCAAGCGAATAATGAAAGTCCTGGATAGAGAGGACGTGGAGAGGATGTTTCCACTAGCTGGAGAGTCTAGGACCAGAGGGCACAGCTTCGGAATCAAAGGACGTACCTTTAGAAAGGAGACGAGGAGGAATCACTTTAGTCAGAGGGTGGTGAATCTGTGGAATTTGTTGCCTCAGACAGCGGTGGAGTCCAAGTCATTGAATATTTTTAAGGCAGAGATAGATAGATTCTTGATTAGTGCGGGTGTCAGGGGAGAAGGCAGGAGAATGGGGTTAGGAAGGAGAGATAGATCAGCCATGATAGAAGGGCGGAGTAAACCCGATGGGCTGAATGGCCTCATTCTGCTCTTATGACATGAATCTATGAACCAGTTTTACAAGTTGCAGAAGTAATTAGGTAAAATCCCTCAGTATTGGCACACGGCAGAGGCCGATCTGGTTAACTTCCACAGAAAGGCGGTGAACCAGCTGAACAACGCTGATGTCTAACTCCCAATGACTCGACGATGCACAGACTATTATTATTCAAGTGGAAAGAATAGTCATTAAACACTGTGGTTCCAGTAGGCTCAAGCTTCATCTCAAAACCAGCTAATAAAACCAGGGGTGACAGTGCTAAATTAAATGCTACTGTGCAGCAAACAAGATTTCCCCAATTTACAGCAAAATAAATGATTAAAGAATGGCAACTTGATGGCTTGGGCGAATGCCAGGTCATGCATTAAACCAACCCCAGAAGACACTGTAACAGAAAAAGGGTAAAAAAACACTTGAAGCACTGAGGTTTCAACGTGCCATTTGATTTGTGTGCCTCTCCATGGTTGCGCAGGACTCCACTTGAGTAACAAAAACCAATTAAATCTGCATTAGTGCAAGCAATATCATTAGGCTGGTGGATCTGTGGAATTCATTGCCAAAGACGGCTGTGGAGGCCAAGTCATTGGGTATTTTTAAAGCGGAGATTTTTCAGGTTCTGGATCAGTAACGGTGTCAATGGTTACGGGGAGAAGGCAGGAGAATGAGGTTGAGAGGGGCAAATAGATCAGCCACGATTGAATGGCGGAGTAGACGTGGGACTTGCCATCACCCGCCGGGGGCTTTAACATTGGGAGAAGAATGGAACACATGGGAGGCAAGACTTTACCTTCCATCACAGGGAGGAGGAGATTCACTGTGATGGATGTTTGTGTAAATTGTGTTGGTGTGCGTCTTGGTTCTTTTCTTGTTGTATGGCTGCAGAAACCAAATTTCCTTTGAACTTCATTTGAGGTTCAAATGACAATAAATTGTATAAATAAAATTTAAATGGGCCGAATGGCCTAATTCTGCTCCTATGACATGAACTTGCATGTTTTTAACACACTACCCAATACTGGCACTGAGAACTAAGCATTTAAATACCACATTTAGTTTAGAGGTACAGCCTAGAAACAGGCCCTCTGGCCCACTGACCAGCGATCCCCACACACTAACACTATCCAACACACACCAAGGACAATTTACAATTTTACTAAAGCCAATTAACCTACAAACCTGTACGTCTTTGAGGTGTGGGAGGAAACCGGAGCAGTCGGAAAAGACCCACGCAGGCCATGGAGAGAACGTACAAACTCCGTACAGACAGCGCCCGTGGTCAGGATTGAACCTGGGTCTCTTGCCGCTGCAAGGCAGCAGCTCTACCCGCTGCACCACAGTGCTGCCGAACTGTACCAACTCATGTACCGAATGCTTCTACAAACATTTGGCACATTTAATGTTTGGTACAACTAGCGCTAATAAAGGCTAAACTTGTCATTAAGTGAGAATCACTTGCAAATCAGACTGCACACCATTTACATCTGGAAAACAAGTTTCATTCATAAATTCTAGAAATCCAAACCCAGGGGTGGGGAACCTGCGGCCTTAAGGCAATTAAGTGCGGCCCTCTAGGCAATTAAGTGCGGCCTTTTAAATGAATCATATATTTGTAGAACAAATCATTTTATTTTTATTTAAATGTTTTTGTTCGTCTTTTATTATTTTAATTTTAATCTTAAAATGAACGTATTTAAAATACCAAAGATTCAACTAAATAATCCTCCCCGACTGACGGCAACAATTAAAACATTAGTAAGTCATGAGGGCTATTTTAACAAAATAATGTACATTTTGAAGTATAGCTAGTTGAAGTTTCTTGGATGCAGCCTTATTAGATTACAGCTAACTTCCAACATGAAAAGGTTTCCCCACCCCTGTCCAAACCCCTTAATACCCTGGTAACACCAGAAAGGAGTGCAAAGCAGCAGCTTGCTACCACCTCAAGGGTTGTTAAGGGAATAAGTGAATCAGCTCTGCCCACATCTTGTCATCTGGCATATTTCAACATGGCGTTAAATCAATGTTGCCAAGCTATTATGTAGGAAGGATGACAACTGCATTAAAAATGCAGCAATGCAAGAAACAAAACATCAGCAAAGGGACTTAAGGAAATCAATGTTCCACCCGACCTAATGTGACGTGCTGAAGGTCACAGTTTTATTGTCCTGCACCAAAGAAATAACTCAAGTATTTCCATCGACCATTTAAACTGTATTAGTAAGGGTGTCAAAGGTTACAGGGAGAAGGCAGGAGAATAGGGTTGAGAGGGGAAGATAGATCAGTCATGATAAGATGGTGGAGTAGACTCGATGGGTCGAATGGCCTAAATCTGCTCTTTCAGCTGCAGAAGTATGCAGGAAGACCATACATTAATAGCGCAAACAAACTAGTCAGCTGGTGTACGCGAGTTCTCACCTGTGGTGCGTGGATCAGATTCATTTCAAGTAGGCGGGTCTGCAAGTGACCCTCTGAAGGCCTGTTATTCTTCAGAGCATCCAGAAGGAAGGAAGTACATTGCTGGATCAGGTTGTTCTCCATAAAGATATCCACAATCTGAGAGTGACCAGAGAGAATAACAACCGTTAAGTAACATTTTGTACTTCACTATACAAATTCAAATGCTTCATGTCTTTAAGAATAAGGGGTAAGCCATTTAGAACGGAGACGAGGAAACACTTTTTCTCACAGAGAGTTGTGAGTCTGTGGAATTCTCTGCCTCAGAGGGCGGTGGAGGCCGGTTCTCTGGATACTTGCAAGAGAGAGCTTGATAGGGCTCTTAAAGATAGCGGAGTCAGGGGATATGGGGAGAAGGCAGGAACGGGGTACTGATTGTGGATGATCAGCCATGATCACATTGAGTGGCAGTGCTGGCTCGAAGGGCCGAATGGCCTACTCCTGCACCCATTGTCTGTTGACCAGCAATCCCACACACACTAGGGACAATTTTTAGGTGGACAAAAAATGCTGGAGTAACTCAGCGGGACAGGCAACATCTCTGGAGAGAAGGAATGGGTGACGTTTCAGGTCGTGACCCTTCTTCGGACTCGACCCGAAACATCAGCCAGAGATGCTGCCTGTCCCGCTGAGTTACTCCAGCATTGTGCGTCTACCTTCGATTTAAACGTTATTTCCTACACAGGGATAATTTTTACATTAGTCCGAGGATTTTGATCTACATCATTGGAGACCCTCGGACTATCTTTTATTGGACTTTATCTTGTACTAAACGTTATTCCCTTTATCATGTACCTGTACACTGTGGACGGCTCGATTGCAATCATGTTTTGTATTTATGCTGACTAGATAGCACGCGACAAAAGCTTTTCACTGTACCTCGGTACATGTGACAACAAACTCAACTCAAGCTGGGGTTTGGGACGGCAGTGCGTTGACTGCAACCAGGGCAAACGTTTGGTCAGGAACCTAAGGTTTTCTCAGTCAGTCTCAATCTATAAAAGGGAAAGCAAATGGAACTTCCAGGTTCAACTCAAGCTTACTCTATGTAGAGAGGTCACTGGCGCAACCATAAGTGCCGGGAAGTGGATGTGGATCAGCTGGTTCAGCCGGTGCATCATCCCCTACATATCCCTCCCTCGCGTCCCATTGACAAAATAATCATAACTCAATGTGCAGGAAGGAACTGCAGATGCTGGTTTCAACCAAAGATAAGGCACAAAAAGCTGGAGGAACTGAGCGGGACAGGCCGCATCTCAGGAGAAAAGGAATGGGTGACGTTTCAGGTCGAGACCCTTCTTCAGACTGAGAGTCAGGGGAAGGGAAAGGAGAGATGTAGATGGTAATATAGAGAGATATAGAACAAATGAATGAAAGATGCACAAAGAAGTATCAATGATTAAGGAGCAGAGCATCGCGGGCTCCACCTGTCATTGATCATGGTTACTTTTTGCATCTTTCATCCGTTTGTGGTACGGGGTGGGAGATTGCAACCTTCACGTGGTCCACCCTGGTTCGACGAATGTAATCAACCCAACGTGCACAAACAAACAGATGTAGAGTTTTGGTGTCGACAACTTTAGGCTGTGCACGCCATAGGCAAGAAGATTTGTTCGATATCTCTCTCTCTCTCCATCACCGCCTATATCTCTCGTTTCCCTTTCCCCTGACTCTCAGTCTGAAGGAGAGTCAAGTCAAGTCAAGAGAGTTTATTGTCATGTGTCCCTGACAGGACAATGAAATTCTTGCTTTGCTTCAGCACAACTGAACATAGTAGGCATGACCTCAACAGTAGAACATAGTAGAATCACAACTCAACAGCATGCGATTAGTAACCCAAACCTGACTTCGTAATACACATGATAATCTCAGAAGGCACGCCAACAGATAACTTTTCGATTTAAGCACTGAAGCTCAGACTGACCTGACTGATATTAGCTAAAGGTTCCTCATCTTGGACAAGCATCTGTGCAAACTGAAGTCCCTGGTCTGGGCTCACCCGCATTACATTTCTCAGCAGGAAAACCCAGTCTGGCGTGTAGCCGACCTGGAAAATAGATAGGCACAGGTTACGTATAGGAAGGAACTGCAGATGATTATTAAAACCAAAGATAAGGCACAAAAAGCTGGAGCAACTCAGTGGGACAGGCAGCAGCATCTCTGGAGAGAAGCAATGGGTGATGTTTCGGGTCGAGTCTGAAGAAGGGTCTTGACCCGAAACGTCACCCATTCCTTCTCTCCAGAGATGCTGCCTGTCCCGCTGAGCTAGTCCAGCTTTTTGGCACAAGTTATGACTTGATGTATACCCGTTTCATGGGCAAATAACTCCACCACTGAAACATTTCCTCACAATGAAATTCAAATGATTTTGGGGGGGGTGGGAGATTGCAACCTTCACGTGGTCCGCCCTGTTTCGACAAATGTAATCAACCCGGCGTGCATAATCAAATAAGATCAAATAGAACAAGTTGTCCTACAACTTTAGGCTGTGCACGCCATACGCAGGAAGAAGAAATAATGATTTTGGGGCCATTTTTTTTTTTAACCAGTCTACCAGTTTACCAGTCATTTGTGGAATTCCCTGCCACAGAGGGCAGTGGAGGCCAAATCGCAGAATAGATTTAAGAGAGAGTTAGATAGAGCTCTAGGGGCTAGTGGAATCAAGGGATATGGGGAGAAGGCAGGCACGGGTTATTGATTGGGGACGATCAGCCATGATATGGCGGTGCTGGCTCGTAGGGCCGAATGGCCTCCTCCTGCACCTATTTTCAATGTTTCTATGTTTCAGACTTCTGCAGGACATTACACAAAATTTCACAATAGATAATGGAAATAGAACCAAGAGAGAAAAAGTGAGTTGAATTTCTATTAATTCTAAAACAGTTGTGGCACACCCACGGGATATGCAGGTTTGTATGTAACGGGCTGCCATGCATTGCCCTGAGTGTGTGGGGAGTGACTGGGAAGGCATAGAGCTGGTGTGGATGGGTGATCGATGGGCCGGCACGGATTTGGTGGGCCAAATGGCTGGTCTCCATGCTATAATCACGAGATAGGAGCAGAATTGGACAATTCGGACCATCATGTCTACTCCGCCATTCAATCATGGCTGATCTATCTCTCCCTCCGAACCCCATTCTCCTGCCTTCTCCCCATCACCCGCACTAATCAAGAAACTATCTATTTCTGCCTTAAATATATCCACTGATTTAGCTACCTCAGCCTTCTTTGGCAAAAAGTTCCAGATTCGAACCCACTGACTAAAGAAATTCCCCATCATCTCTTTCCTAAAAGAAAGTCCTTTAATTCTGAGGCTGTGACCTCTAGTCCTAGACTCTCCCACAAGTTGGAAACATCTCTCCACACCCACTCTATCCAAGCCTATATTTCTTAACTAACGAAAAGGCTTGGATAGAGTGAATGTGGAGAGGATGTTTCCACTAATGGGAGAGTCTGGGAACAGAGGCCACAGCCGCAGAATAAATGGATGTTCTTTTAGAAATGAAATGAGAAGGAATTTCTTGTCAAAGGATGGTGAATCTGTGGAATTCATTGCCACAGACGACTGTGGAGGCCAAGTCAATGGATGTTTTTAAGGTGGAGATAGACAGCTTTTTGATTAGTGCGGGTGTCAGGTGCTATGGGGAGAAGGCAGGCGAATGGGGTTGAGAGGAAAAGATAGATCAGCCATGATTGAATGGCGGAGTAGAAGATGGGCCGAATGGCCTTATTCTGCTCCTAGAAGATATGAACATTTGGACAAGACATGGATAGGAGAAGCTTATAAAGGGCACTTTGGTTAGCATGAAGAAGTTGCGCTGAAGGGCCTGTTTATATGCTGTATGACCTAATGATGGAATTGGACAGGAAATGTTAAAAGTCGACTGAGAGGGCTGATTTCAGGTAAAGGGTCATCTGGTAAGTGGGAGGCTTGTCACTGAGTGTGTGAGAGTTCAGGGCCAGCATGTTCCTGCCAGAGTGAAGGACATGGCTGGCAGGAGAGACAGAGGGAGACAGAGACAGAGAGAGAGAGAGATTATATATATATTCTGGGCAATAAAAAGAGGCAGCACAGAGCAAGTGAATCAAGGGCCCGTTTTGGTGCTGCACACCAGGGTATAGTTTTGCCTTCCCCCCTCAATCCTTGTGCATTCCCCAAGCCTTTCCACTCGTCACTTTAATTTCATGTTTCATGTATTTTGCCTGTTTTACGACCGTTGGCAGAACAATTTCTAAATAAAATTCTATCGCATCATGCCATGTGCGGGGGTGGGGGAGTGGGGAGACACCATTACCTCCGCAATAGTCCAGGGAAGAAAGTTTAGGAAAGTACCTTTTTTGCGTAAAGCACAATTTTCTGAAATTGTCCGGTCTCCGCAAAGCATTGTATGACTTTGTTCGGCACGCTGGCTCGCAGATAGACACTCAAGGCAAGTGTGGGATCAGCTGCCTTCACCAAGTCGCCCAGCTCCTCTGAACACTCCAGCTACAGGGGATGAAGGAGCACTTTATCAGCAGTGTTTGGAAACGAGTGAAGGCACTGCGCACATTTTAAATCTCTGTGACATTGAATTTTTAGAATAGGCCGAAAAATCGAGCGGCCTGCAGGCCCAGTTTGAGCCGATTACCTTATCTTCCTTCAGCCATTTCTCCAGCAGCTGCTTGCGTCCTTGCTGCAAGACGGGTCGGCACAGCTCCAGGGACTCGTACTTGTTCAGTTGCCCCTGGTCGAGGAGGATTCCAAAATACTGAAGGAGAGGAGAAGCTTGGCCTGGCTGAGCCGGGACCGTCTGGAATTTCCGAATGGTGTCCGGAGTCCTCAGGATACCCTGACAATTGAATAGCAGTTTTAGACTTGCGTTTAGAGCGGCACGGTGGCGCAGTTGCTGCCTCACGGCGCCAGAGACCCGGGATCGACCCCGACTGCGGGCGCTTGTCCGTACGGAGTTTGTACGTTCTCCCCGTGACCTGCGTGGGTTTTCTCCGGGTGCTCCGGTTTCCTCTCACTCTCCAAAGACGGTTGTCGGTTAATTGGCTTCGGTAAAAATTGTAAACTGTCCCTAGTGTGTGTGTAGAATGGTGTTAATGTGCAGGGGTCGCAGGTCGGCACGGGCGCGATGGGCCGAATGGTCTGTTTTCTGCGCTGTACCTCTAAACTAAACTTTACTTACAGCGGGGAAACAGGCCCTTCGGCCCACTGAGTCCTCGCCGATTAGCGATCCCCCCCGTATACAAACATGCACACACTAGGGATAATTTTACAACTTACTGAAGCCAACAAACCTGTACATCTTTGGAGTGTGTGAGGAAACCGGAGCACCCAGAGAAAACCCACGCGGTCACGTGGAAGAACGTACAAACTCCCCACCGACAGCACCTGTAGCCGGGATTGAACCCAGGACTCTGGCGCTGTGAGGCAGCAACTACCACTGTGCCACTCCACTCCGGCATAGCAGCATCTATTAGTCACCATTTAAAAAATATTTAAGAAGGAACTGCAGATGCTGGAATATCGAAGGTAGACAAAAGTGCTGGAGAAACTCAGCAGGTTCAGCAGCATCTATGGAGCGAAGGAAATTGGCAATGTTTCGGGCCAAAACCCTTCTTCAGACTGATGAAGGGTTTCGGCCCGAAACGTTGCCCATTTTCTTCGCTCCATAAATGCTGCTGCACCCGCTGAGTTTCTCCAGCACTTTTGTCTACCATTTTTAAAATAGTTCATATCAAAGTTTTTTACAAGCTAGATTAAGATTGTTTAGCATTTCTACAGAATTTAATAGCTCAAATTTCAACAGAATTTAATAAATTGTCATGCAAATGTATTCTTTTATTCCAACTGGAAAGGTTATGTGGTGAAGGCAGGAGAATGGGGATGACGGACAGGGCGGAAATAAAGCAATGTAGTCAGACAGGATATGCAAGAAATACTGAAAGTCACAGACTATTTAAGGGGTTTAACATCTTTGCAAATGGAATTAATTGTCAATTCGAGATTAAATACTCTTCTGGCTGTAAATAGACGGGAAGGAAATTGCAAAGGAGCGGACCATTCTTTAATCATCTGCCAGTGGAGACTGGATTGGACAAATGCTAATGGCATATTTCTTTAGAAACGATTTTGGGTACTGGAAATACAGGAAAAAGGCAAAGGGACAGCAAGTGACATTTGTTCCCCTCCCTCCTCTATAGAACCATCAAACAATTGGAGAGGGAATTCCAGCTATGAAGTATGGCAGGTATTTCGGGATTAAGCCGTGCGTACGTGAATGATGGTGCAGCTGGTCAAGTTGCTGCCGCACAGCTCTGGAAACCCAAGTTCCATCTTGACTTTGGGTGCTGTGTAGAGTTTGCATGTTCTCAGTGACCACGTGGGTTTTCTCCGGGTGCTTCAGTTTCCTCCCACATCCCAAATACGTGCAGGTGTGTAGGTTAATTGAATTGTAAAATTCCCCCTTATGTGTAATGGGGAACCTCTCTTAAAAGAGAGTTAGATAGAGCTCTAGGGGATAGCAGAATCAAGGGATATGGGGAGAAGGCAGGAACGGGTTACTGATTGGGTATGATCACCCATTATCACAATGTGTGGTGGTGCAGGCTCAAAGGGCCAAATGGCCTCCTCCTGCACCTATTTTCTATGTTTCTAAGGTGTGGTTGTGAAAGGTTTATAACAGAACTTGTGTGAATGGGCAATCAATGCTCCGTGTGGGTTTGATAGGCCGTTGAGTCAGTTTCCACGATGTATTTCTAAACATGCAGATTTGTAGGTTAAATGGCTTCCAATTTCTCCCTTGTCATAGTCACAGGCCCTTCAGCCTAACTTGCCCACACCGGCCAACATGTCCCAGCTACACGAGTCCCGCCAGCCTGCGTTAGGCCCACAACCTGTCCTATCCATGTACCTGTCCAACTGGTTCTTAAACGTTAGGATAGCCATGTTCAGGGAGGGGAACTAGTGTGAACGTGTGATCGATGGCCAGTATGGACCTGGTGGGCCGAAGGGCCTCTTCTCGTGCTGTGTCTTTCAAACATTCAATCCAATGGCCAAGTTCAGAACAGCACTAAGATTAACAATGGAAAGATTCACAAAGTGGGATTCAACACCTAAATCACAAATGGTAATCGCATTCTTTGAACACTGTCGTTATCTAAAACTTGTGGATCAGAGGTTTCACAAACAAGTCCATCTACTATGTGCCTGCTTTAGGAAGCGACCAACAAAAAATGGTGGACAGAAATGCTAGGGAAACTCAGCAGGTGAGGCAGCATCTATGGAGCGAAGGAAATAGGCGGCGTTTTGGGTCTCGACCCGAAACGTCACCCATTTCCTTCGCTGTGTGGATGCTGCCTCACCCGCCGAGTTCCTCCAGCATTTTTGTCCACCTTCGATTTTCCAGCATCTGCAGTTCCTGCCCACGGGTGAACATTGGGGAACATCGGTGAGGAGGTTGAATGGACTTTAGTTCCTTCCCTCCCTCACAATGGGGAACTTTGGTGCCGCTGTGGGGATGTTTGTGTTGTGGCCTTCTGTGTTTTTGTGTTTTTTTAATTATTTGTATGACTGAGGGAAAAATAACTTTGTTATCTCTTAATTGAAGACAATGGCAATAAATTAAATCAAATCAAATCCTTCCTGAACAAAAAATGGTACACACCTTTGGTGCAGAAGCAGCTACTTTAGCCGCTTCAGCATAGTTGCCTTGTGCAAACAAAGTATTAAACTTCCTGGCAAAGAGCTCCTCTGCACCAGCGAGGTTGCTTCTTACAGCCATACGCAAAGCCAAGTCAGGGTTTTGGAGCACATTAGTGGTGTAATTCACAATATTTTCTTCTTCCACACAGACAGAAAGAACCTGCAAACAAGAAATGCTCTAATTAAGGCCACCAGTAGAACGATCGCAGCACACGGTTGACACCTAACAGTATTTATAGTTACAGAATAAATCTCTTACCAGATTTGGATATAGAGGGCAAGAAAGCAGCCAGGGATAAACCTCACCCTCTAAATCACTTGGAAAAAATCGAGCGTATAAATTTAATTTACAGATACTTTTTCTCACAGAGAGTTGTGAGTCTGTGGAATTCTCTGCCTCAGAGGGCGGTGGAGGGAGATTCACCGCCATTCAATGTGATCATGGCTGATCATCCCCAATCAGTACCCCGTTCCTGCCTTCTCCCCAAATCCCCTGACTCCGCTATCTTTAAGAGCCCTATCTAGCTCTCTCTTGAAAGCATCTAGAGAACCTGCCTCCACCGCCCTCTGAGGCAGAGAATTCCACAGATTCACAACTCTCTGTGAGAAAAAGTGTTTCCTCATCTCCGTTCTAAATGGCTTACTCCTTATTCTTAAACTGTGGCCCCTGGTTCTGGACTCCCCCAACATCGGGAACATGTTTCCTGCCTCTAGCGTGTCTAAACCCTTTACAATCTTATATGTTTCAATGAGATAGCCTCTCATCCTTCTAAACTCCAGAGTGTACAAGCCCAGCTGCTCCATTCTCTCAGCATATGACAGTCCCGCCACCCCGGGAATTAACCTTGTAAACCTACGCTGCACTCCCTCAATAGCAAGAATGTCCTTCCTCAAATTAAGGGACCAAAACTGCACACAATACTCCAGGTGTGGTCTCGCTAGGGCTCTGTACAACTGCAGAAGTTTAGATATGTTTTTGTTCGTCTTTTATTATTTTTATTTTCATCTTAAAATGAACGTATTTAAAATACCAAAGAGTACAAGAAGATTCAACGAAATAATCCTATATCCCACCCACCCCCTTTGGACAGTCTCCCTCAGATGGTCACGTCAATCAATTCAGCTTGCTTATTTATGTATTGTATTTATTTACCTTTCTTGTACATCAGTGGAGCTGCACACTAAATCTCGTTGCACTGACGTGCAATGACAATAAAATATATTATTATTATTATTAAATTTCTTGGATGCGGCCTTATTAGATTACAGCTAACTTAATGCGGCCTTCCAACATGAAAAGGTTCCCCACCCCTGGTCTAGCTTATTGTCACGCGTACCGAGGTACAGTGAAAAGCTTTTGTTGCGTGCTATCCAGTCAGCGGAAAGACAATACATGATTACAATCGAGCCATCCACAGTGTACAGATACACGATAAGGGGATAGCGTTTAGTGCAAGGTAAAGCTAGTAAATCAACAGATGAAATACCTGGCCTTTTTTATTGACTCCAATAATGCCAGAGGTTGGTTCATGAGGTGCAGTAACAAAGATGGTCTCAGCACTAATACGGTTCATGTAGATGCAAGCACCAGACTCCAGGTCATACAAGTGGATGTATCCATATTTTGTAATCAGATATATAACGCCATATTTAGCTCCAATCTGCCAAATCAGAAAAAGGAATAAATCCACCGTTGACGAGCAAATTGCACAAGTTAATCACTTTACAGTACAGAGCAATAGTAAGAATTCTGACACAAAATGCTGGAGTAACTCAGCGGGTCAGGCAGCATCTGTGATGAACATGGATAGGCGACGTTTTGGATTAGATCCACCCCATTACAAGGAGGGAATCAGACATTAGAGAACATTGAGACACAGCCAATGCTCCGGGCAAACTGCTGGGATAACTTGACAGTCTGTGCAGCGTATAATTGCTGATCTTGCCCATCCTTGTCCATTTCGACATAATGAATTGGTTGGCAAACTGCATTAACTCATCTTACAGATGGTATCAGAACACATTCATCTTCAAATACTATGGCACTGAAGAAGGAGATGGCCCAGATATGCTATTTATTTATGTAATAAAGGTGCTCGAATGGTTCTGGAAAGGACACAAAGTGCTGGAGTACCTGCGCTGGTCAGGCTTGCATCTCTGTCGGACATGGGCACGTGACGTTTTGGGTCGAAACCCTTCTTCGGACCGAGTTTGAAGGGTCTCAACCCGAAACAGAGACAGCAAATGAAGAAGGGTCTCGATCTGAAACATCACCTACCCATATTCTGTGGAGATAATGCCCGTCCTGCTGAGTTACTCCAGCACTGTGTACCCTTTTGTGGAATAGCATCCATCTTCCCATCAGAACTGCCCCCTCCATCGACTCCTTTAAGTCGAGACTAAAAACTCACCTCTACTCCCAAGCCTTTCTTGACGTCCTCTGAGCGAGAGCTATATGTATGTAGTGATGTTTGTATTTAATCTATGGACCACTGTTGTTTGTTATACTATTCTTATACCAATGTAAAGCACTTTGGCCAACGAGAGTTGCTTTTTAAATGTGCTATAGAAATAAAAGTGACTTGACTTGACTTTTGTGTATTAACCTGCATCTGCGGTTCTTTATTTTCAGAATGGTTCAGGTAGCGTTTACGAATAGAAAGCGAATGTTTCATGTCAATTACCCTGTTGTTTCTGAGGAAGCAGCTCAAGTAGAATTGATGGGGTGGCTTCCTCACGTTCCACTAAGATGGGAGAAGGTTTCGACTGCGAAGCCGGTTGCTTACCTGCATTGCCACTGGGAAGTCGGTTTGAGCCTCGGGAGGAAAGAACACGTCCACCGCTCTCTTGGTGAAGGGCTGATTTCCAGCAGCAGGCTGACCTACTTCTATTATGTGCAGCTGCAAGAGATTTTACAAGTTTGTTTGAAGAAGACAGCATATTAATCTTAGCCGCAAAATTCAGGATTTGAAAGTATGATACCGATGGGTTCAAACTCGCATGGAGATTGCAATCAATAAATCGAATTGGTTTAGGTGTATTGTTTCCACGTGTACCGAGGTACAGCCAACAGTTCCATTTTGCATGCTATTCGAACAAATCAGATATACCACGCATGGATGCAATCAGTTTAGATTCAAGTACAATGCATAGAGCGAAGGGTGCAGAATATAGTTCGCAGCATTGTAGCGCATCAGTTCCTTAGACAAAGTCCAATCTCCTCAATGGGGTAGAGGTGAATCGGACAGTACCCTAGATTATGGAAGGGCCGTCCAGAAGTCTGATAACGGAGGGGAAGAAGCTGTTCCCGAGTCTGGTGGTGATCGCTTTCAAGCTTCTGTACCTTCTGCCGGACGGGAGTGGGATGAAGAAGGAATGACCGGGGTGGGACAGGGACAAGTCTTTGATTATGTTGGCTGCTTTTCTGAGGCAACGTGGGGTAGATGGAGTCAATGGCGGGGAGTCTGGTCTGTGTGATGGGACTGGGCTACATACAGAGGTGAATCCAGCAGTACCTTAGATTATGAAATGGCCATTCAGAAGCCTGATAACAGAGGGGAAGAAGCTGTTCCTGAGTCTGGTGGTGCTCGCTTTCAAGCTTCTGTACCTTCTGTCGGACGGGAGTGGAATGAGGAAGGAATGACCGGGGTGGGACAGGGACAAGTATTTGATTATGTTGGCTGCTTTTCCAAGGCAGCGTGGATGCAGTCAATGGTGGTGCGTGTGGCGGCCTGGGCTACGTCTACAACTCGCTGCGATTTCTCGCGGCTTTGGGCCGAGCTGCGGCCAAACCGAGCTGTGATGCAATCCAACAGGATGCTTTCCAAGGTGCATTTATGAAGGGACGAGACAAATGCAAGATGCAGATTAATACGCTGACACTAGAGCTTACCTTCCCCCCGGCTTGACTGCGAACCGCAAAGCAAAATAGGGTTGATGGCAAAGGATTCTCTTCCAGCTTGAAGTCAGCAAAAGCAGCCGCATGGCCTTCAATCGGCTGTGATACCTTCCGGTCCACAGAATACAGCTGCATTGCACCAACCACTCGGTTTTGCTAAATGAGGGGGGAAAAAAAAGATCGAAAGGAACTTCCTCAGGAACATCAGCGTGGAAAATAATGACCCGGTCACAACTTGCAGCTGACTAGCAAGGGCATGAGAGAAGATATTGCAATTTTCCCTACGTTAGACTAAACTAGCGTGGATCCTTGTTATCAAACCACAGCCGGCACAAATCAAAATCTTTAGCAGCTCTGCAGTTTGGATATTAAATAGGCATTTAGCATCATATGCCATCATGGGTTGTTAGACAATTGTAACACAACAGAAGGGTCCCGACACGAAATGTCACCTATTCCTTTTCTCCACAGATGCTGACTGGCCTGCTGAGTTACTCCAGCTTTTTGTATGTGTCTTCAGAATTAATGCTTTTGAGCGGGCTGGGTAGATTCCAATTTACAACAGTTATCCCTCTTCCTTTAGCTGCCCCACTGAACATTTCAGTCATTCAAGCATCGCATCGCAGTTGGGCGTCAGGGTGGCACAGCGGCAGAGACGCCGGTTCGATCCTGACTATGGGGGCTGTCTGCGTGGACTTTGTACATTCTCCCTGTGACCTCGTGGGTTTTCTCTGGGTGCTTGGGTTTCCTCCACATGGCTAATTGGCTTCTGTAAATTGTCCCTAGTGTGTAGGATTCCAGGAATGAGTGGGTCGGCATACGATGAGCGCTTGACGGCACTGGGCCTGTACACGCTGGAGTTTAGACGGTTGAGGGGGGGGGGGGGACCTCATTGAAACTTACAGAATAATGAAAGGCATAGATATGTGGAGAGGATGTTTCCACTGGTGGGAGAGTCTAGGACCAGAGGTCGTAGCCAAAGAATTAAAGGGCACGTTTTTAGAAAGGAGGCGGGGCGGAACTTCTTTAGTCAGAGGATGGTTAATTTGTGGAACTCATTGCCACAGAGGGCTGTGGAGGCCAAGTCAGTGGATATTTTTAAGACAGAGTTAGACAAATTCTTGATTGGAACAGGTGGCAAGGGTTATGGGGAGAAGGCAGGAAAATGGGCTTAGGAGGCAGAGATCAGCCATGATTGAATGGCGGAGTAGACTGGATGGGCCGAATGGCCTAATTCTACTCCTATAACTTGTGAACGTGTGATAGTGCTGGTGTACGGGGTGATCGCTGGTCGGCACGGACTCAAGTGCCCGTTTCCGTGCTGTATCTCTATAGTCTAAAGCATCTATAAAAAAGGAAATTATGGGCATGATAAGAGAATCACTTTCTTCTTGACTAGACCCCGGGCACACGTGCCAGTCTTTCATCAATTGAAGATAGCAAGGCTCTGCTTGGCAGAGAGCACAACCTTACGTTAAGGCACCAATATTAATGCAATGCATGGCAGGAGCTGCTGGCTGGCTGGCGATTCAAGTACCTTCCTCCTCTTCAGTGTTGATGTTAGGAAAGCAGCAGTGAAACCAGTTCACAACATCTCCAGGTTAGCAATACGCTGGAGAAAACCGTTTCTAAAGGCTTAAAATGAGAAGGGGCAAGATCAAGTTGCACAGACATGGCCACAATGCACTGCTACTAATCCACCTGATAGCTGGTGTTTGGAGATACAGTGTGGAAACCACCCTTTCGGCCCACCGTGTGCGTTAGCATTACAACACCAAAGTTATCCATCAAGTCAAAAAAACTGCCCTCATTAGTGCCGAGATAATCCTCAGCATCAACGAGAGCCTTGGAAAAAGTGACAGTATTTTACATAACGTTTTATTATTAATGTTTAATGTTTTTTGTGTCATTCCTACCTGTCACTGTATGTCATTGTCACTTGCGGGCGGAGCACCAAGGCAAATTCCTTGTATGTGAATACTTGGCCAATAAACGTATTCATTCATTCATTCATTCACTAGACATAGTGGGGACTTCAGGAGATTTCACATGTGCAATTTGACCACAAAACATTAGATGTTACACAGGGAAAAGCCACACCAAACACTTGCATTACATAGAGCCTTTATCACTTCAGCTATTTAAGTACTTTGGGGGTGGGGGGGGGGGGTGGGAATCGACACAAAGTGCTGGAGTCCCTCAGCAGGTCGGGCAGCATCTCTGGAGAACATGGATAGAGGTGAAGGTAGACACAAAATGCTGGAGTCACTCAGCGAGACAGGCGGCATCTCTGGAGAGAAGGAATGGGTGACGTTTCGGGTCGAGACCCTTCTTCAGACCCACCTCGACCTGAAACGTCACCCATACCTTCTCTCCAGAGATGCTGCCTGTCCTGCTGAGTTACTCCAGCAATTTGCGCCTACCTTCGATTTAAACCAGCATCTGCAGTTCTTTCCAACACATGGATAGGGGCGATTCTGAAGGAATGTCACCCATCCATGTTTCCCACAGATGCCAACTGACCCACCGAGTTACTCCAGCGGTGCGTCTGTTTTTTCTGTTGTAAAAAAGCATCTGCAGTTCGTGTTTCCAAGTGCTTTGGAAAGTTCTCACTGCCGTGGTGCAGAGAAAGCAACGCTAATTTGGTCACACCAAGGTCATCAAGAATGAATAGATAAACTGTTTTAGTAACTGAGATTGATAAGTATTGGCCTTACAGCAGAGCACTGAAACAGGGCCAGTACCTTCTCTGCCTCAGAGGGCGGTGGAGGCCGGTTCTCTGGATGCTTTCAAGAGAGAGCTAGATATAGGGCTCTTAAAAATAGTGGAGTCAGGGGATATGTGGAGAAGGCAGGAACAGGGTACTGATTGGGGATGATCAGCCATGATCACATTGAATGGCAGTGCTGGCTCGAAGGGCAGAATGGCCTACTCCTGCACCTATTGTCTATTGTGCAGCAAGTAGGATTTCTAATATACAGAAAATGGCATTGCTAGTCCAACGGGTGGCACAGTGGTAAGATACTTCCTTACAGCGCCAGAGACCCGGGTTCGATCCTGACCACGGGTGCTGTCTGTACAAAGTCTGCTCATTCTCCCCGGGACCTGCGTGGGTTTTCTCCGGGTGCTCCAGTTTCCTCCCACACTCCAAAGACGTACAGGTTTGTAGGTTAATTGACGGTATAAATGTAAATTGTCCCTGGTACGTGTGGGATAGAGTTAGTGTGCGGGGATCGCTGGTCGGCACAGACTCGGTGGGCCGAAGGGCCTGCTTCTGCTCTGTATCTCTAAACTAAACGCTGTACATTAAGAGTATTTGTTTTGTTTTTTTTTTGCCCCAGAACAATTCAAAGGCAAAGCAGCGAAGGAGTTCAGGAAGGAACTGCAGATGCTGGAAAATCGAAGGTAGACATAAATGCTGGAGAAACTCAGCGAGTGAGGAAGCATCTATGGAGCGAAGGAAATAGGCGAAGGAAATAGGCGAAGGAAATAGGGGAAGGAAATAGGCGAAGGAAATAGGCGAAGGAAATAGGCGAAGGAAATAGGCGACGTTTCGGGTCGAGACCCCTTCGGGTCTTGACCCGAAACGTCGCCTATTTCCTTTGCTCCATAGATGCTGCCTCACCCTCTGAGTTTCTCCAGCATTTTTGACTACCAGCAAAGGAGTTCAGTTCAGTTTGGTTTATTGTCACGTGTACCGAGGTACAGTGAAAAACTTTATCCAGTCAGCAGAAAGACAATGCATGATTACAGACACGCGATAAGGGAATAACGTTTCAGGAGGAAAATGTTACAATAACTTACCTGCGCTGAGATTCCAATGAGCAGCAGCCACTTCTGCTGAAGGTCTGTGCGGTAGTTAATGACCTGACAGCCGGCCAGGCTGGCGTGCCTGTCAAACATCTTCTGTGGGTGAGAGTCACCTTCCATGCTCCAGTGGAAGACGGCAGTCTCAGTAACTAGGGCAACTGTGTTCAAGGAGATCCACTTCCAGAACGTGACTTCTTCAGCCATGGTGTGGGCCTTGACTTTGCTCTTCATCTCAATGTTAAATATCTGTAGTGTTTTTCCAGCTATTGTTTGCAAACAGATCAAGTTAATACACCAGTCCCCTCACTGCAATGATTTTAACGGCCCAAATTTTAGAACGGAGACAAGGAAACAATTTGTTTTAGAACGGAGAGGAGGAAACACCTTTTCTCACAGAGAGTGGTGATTCTGTGGAATTCTCTGCCTCAGAGGGCGGTGGAGGCAGGTTCTCTGAATGCTTTCAAGAGAGAGCTAGATAGGGCTCTTAAAGATGGCGGAGTCAGGGGATATGGGGAGAAGGCAGGAACGGGGTACTGATTGGGGATGATCAGCCATGATCACATTGAATGGCGGTGCTGGCTCGAAGGGCAGAATGGCCTACTCCTGCACCTATTGTCTATTGTCTTCCCGCTGACTTGTTAGCATGCAACAAAAGCTTTTCACTGTACCTTGGTACGCGTGACAAAAACTAAACTACTAGTTGATGTGATGGGTTATTATTGGAGTATTTCACTACTCCAAGAAAGAAAAAAAGAATTTAATTAATTTTTCTAAATTACTTTTCTAACAGGTCTGCGGTTCAAAAATTTCCTGCTTCGTCAGCACTTAAATGTCATCACCTGGTTGGTAACTTAAAAGCACCATAGTGTTTTCAAGCCTCAATAAAATAATCATGCAATTATTTCTTAAAGATGTTCTAATCTTGGCTGCAGCCAACTAGGAAAATTGTGGTGTGAAAGCAGTCAATGCAATATTGAGGGGAGGCTTGGTGCAATTTTAGAAAGCAGATCTTCACACACACTAAATGGACACACAGTGCTGGAGTAACTCAGTAGGTCAAGCAGCATCTCGGGGACAAGAGGAATAGGTGACGTTTCGGGTTAAGGGCCTCGACCTATTCCTTTTCTCCAGAGATGCTGCCTGACCCGCGGAGTTACTCCAGCATGTTGTGTCTATCGTCAGTGTTAACCAGCATCTGCAGTCCTTCCTTCACACCCCGTAATCTGCCTATGCTTTCCAGACCACAGTCAGAGCTCACGGTTGCCCATTTTCCACTGCAGTTGCCCAATTGTCAAGCTACTTGGATATCAGCAAGAATGACAAAACAAATTTAGGATTAAGCTATCATGGTGGGACTCTACAGCCTCACCAGATCACCTCAAGTGTTGCTAAACCCATTTCACGGGTCGGAATAACTGGAGTTTGGTTGGTAGGTGGCAATAGTTTGGGGTTCTTTGGCACAGTGGTCAGCTGGGTTCACAATTATTTTTATTTTTTATGGCCATTTAGAACGGAGACGAGGAAACATTTTTTCACACAGAGAGTTGCGAGTCTGTGGAATTCTCTGCCTCAGAGGGCGGTGGAGGCCGGTTCTCTGGAAACTTTCAAGAAAGAGCTAGATAGGGCTCTTAAAGATAGCGGAGTCAGGGGATATGGGGAGAAGGCAGGAACGGGGTACTGATTGTGGATGATCAGCCAAGATCACATTGAATGGCGGTGCTGGCTTGAAGGGCTGTATGGCCTACTCCTGCACCTATTGTCTATTGTCTAAAGGCAGTTCCCAATGAAGATGTGACCCAAATTCTCCCTGCAGGCTGAAATATCAAACTATTCACACAGTGGGATGCATACAACAGCAGAATCACTGATTATAAACCACACATGCCGATTCACACTCCACACATTATTTACAAACACACAGTGCAAAACTAGACAAAATCTAGCTCAGGTATATCCGCTTCTGGGCACAGCCAAAGCTACTCCAGAAGAGAACTGCAAGCTTTTTTACAAAACACTTTTTCCACAGTACAACGATGCAATAACAACAGTGCACAGCCCACCACAGACATTGCATGCATGAATTAAAAAGGTCATTCCCATCACATGGCAAACAATTATCAGCAACTTTTAAACACATTTCAATCAATTTGGATCACACATAAAGACAGTCCAAATACTGGGGCCAGAGGCTCAGCTCAGCACTATTTGCATCAGATCTGAAGGGATTTGGCATTTGTCTGATAGCAGGAGATTGCCAATGAAGGTTTTCAGAAACAGAGAGGCCACCTATTTATATGACAGGACAGTTGATCACATGCCGTCTTGTGTACTTGGCCTAAAAGTTTAACCTTACATTAGCTCAGAAGCTTCGTTTATGTGCTTTTAGAACCGCATTTTAAAATATTTTTACACTTGGAGGCTGAGCGGTAGAGTTGCTGGCTTACAGCGTCAGGGACCCGGGTTCAATCCTGATTACGGGCACTGTCTGTACGGAGTTTGTACATTCTCCCCGTGTCCTGCGTGGGTTTTCCCGTTTCCTCCTACACTACAAAGACGTACAGGTTTTTGTACGTAGGCTAATTGACTTGGTCCCTATTGTGTGTAGGATAATATAAGTGTGCGGGGATCGCAGGTCGGCGCGGACTCGGTGAGATAATAGGCCCTGTTTCCGCACTGTAAACGGCACACAGACCTAATTAAAATGGCAATTAAATAATATGGAATTCAATGATTGAGCATTCACAGTTCAAGCTCGTAATTACTGGTGAAGTAACCCCGCAAGAATTAATGTAGAAGGCACGTTCCACTCACAAGAGTGGAAGCAAGTCATCCTCAATGCTGAGAGGATAACTGGCCAACAGCAGCAACTGATGTCCCTATAATTACCATACAGTGCACCAGTGTCTGGGTTCACATTCTGTGCTGGTAAAGAGCAGCAAGGATTTCAGAGGACCATGCTAGGACTCGAGGTTGGGCAGGCCAGGACTTTATTCCTTAGAGCGCAGGAGCTTAGAAGGTGATCTTATAGAGGTGGATAAGATCACAAGGGGAATTGATAGGGTCAATACATAGTCTTTTATCCTAGATGGAGAAAATCAAGAGCCAAAAGAAATAGGTTTAAGGTGAACGGGGAAAGATTTAATAATAACCTGAGAGGCAACTGTTTCACTCAGAGGGTGGTGGGTATATGGAACGAGCTGCCAGATGCATTTTGGACAGGTGTGTGGATAGGAAGGTTTTAGAGCAGGGGTGTCAAGCTCATTTTAGGTCACGGGCCGGATTGGGCAAAATGCGACATCATGCGGGCCGGATCAGTTGTGCACGAGTCAGCCGGCCCGAGGTCAAAGGGAGCTCAGTGCCGCCATCTTGTCTGTTTGACAGTGGTTGCCGGGGACAACCGGCCCCATGGCAACCGCGGGAGCGGAGGAGCGGCCCCTGCCAGCAGCGGTGGGAGAGAGAGCGGGTGCCGTACAGATACATAATAAAGGGTCGTGAATATACCCCCTCCCCCCCCCCCAAAATCATCCCACGGGCCGGTAGTTTGGTACCCCTGTTTTAGAGGGATACGGACCAACTGCAAGCAAATGGAACTAGATTCGATATGGGATCATGGTCGGCTGAGACAGGTTGGACACCTTTCAGTGTTGCAAGACTCTATAACCCTTCAGTTAGCTCATTGCTACATTTCAAGTCTGAAGCAATAGGCTCCACTGCCATGCCAATGGGGCTGTCAAAGTGATGGCCAGGTAGCCCAAACACAATTTCTGGCTACTTGACTGGTAAATTGGGATGCTGGAAATCTATTGCAGCTTAGTATAGATCTTGGAATCGACCAGATCAGGTTTGGGATCCTCCTACAACTTTGGATGCACGTTTGAGCATTGCTTATTCGCCGATACATTGTTTAGAAAGTGCTTACATTAAGTTGATGAGGTTTGCTTAGAATGAAAAGACCCACAACAGGATTTACTGCCACAGAACAAAGAACTCACCATCTGAAATGGAGACAAGAGAACAGGAAGAAAAATATATCAGTAACAAAAAAAACCAGATGGGAATAGCATTAAACATTACCTAATGTTTACAGTATGTTACGTTGGTAATCTGCTGATGGAAAGCTATGCTATTGGAGCGACATGGATTATTCCGGGGTGCTTACCTTTCAGAGCGATCACTTTGCTCGCTGGGTTCATGATGACGCTGTCAGCAGATATAGGTCGTCGGATTGGATTTGTTGGGTCATTCAGGTCAATGACGACCACCTGGGCCTGGTCTCCCACCTTCTCCCTGATGCAGATGAACTTGTCCGACTCCATGGTCAGGGTGCTGAACCCGATGTTGGCAGGGTTCACTCCTTGGTTCTGGAGCTGGAGGGGAAGACACCATAGCAACATGGAAAATAGGTGCAGGAGTAGGCCATTCGGCCCTTTGAGCCTGCACCGCCATTCAATATGATCATGGCTGATCATCCAACTCAGTATCCTGTACCTGCCTTCTCTCCACACCCCCTGATCCCTTTAGCCACAAGGGCCACATCTAACTCCCTCTTAAATATAGCCAATGAACTGGCCTCAACTACTTTCTGTGGCAGAGAATTCCACAGATTCACCACTCTCTGTGTGAATTTTTTTTTTCTCATCTTGGTCCTAAAAGAATTCCCCCTTATCCCATGTTTAGATCCCACCTCGTGGAAGGAAAGCTACCAGACCTGCATGCCAGAATAACTTGGTTCATTTTAACCCCACACTCCCAAATTAGTCTGCAATGACCCGAGCACGGACCTTAGAAATTACACAGTCATTGGAACTGCAGCCCTGGTGTTCCATCGTGGAGCGGGGCGATCCATTGCCGGGGATCACCCGAAGAAGTGCTCCTACTGCCGGCCTGCGGCCTATAACATCGTGAAGCTGCGGTCTCCGGTAAGAATGTGGCCGATTCGGGAACTCTAAGCCGCGGAGTGTGTGTTCCAATCAGTCCGTGACGTCGGAGTTTCGATCATCCCGATGAGAGGGCTTTTACATCGGGCCGTCCGTAGCGGCGACTACAGAGGGTTCGTGGCCCCGACCACGTGTGAACAAAGGAGGGGGACTGACTGAACGTTACTGGCTTCCATCACAGCGAAGAATGTTGATTCCACTGTGGTGGATGTTTATGTTAAATTCTATTGTGTCTTGTGCTCTTTTTTGATTGTATAGCTGCACGGTAACTCATTTCACTGTACCTTCATTGGTGCATGTGACAAATCAACTTGAACCTTGAACCTTGGTCAAGCACTGCCCAGTCAAGCAGTTAAAATGAATGCAGATTGTAGGGTGGCACGCTGGCGGAGCAGTAGAGCTGCTGCCTTACAGCGCCAGAGATCCGGCATTGACCTGACTATGGATGCTGTCTGTATGGAGTTTGTACGTTCTCTCCATGAGCACGTGGGTTTTCTCAAGGTGTTCCGGTTTCCTCCAACGCTCCAATGACGTACAGGTTTGCAGGTTAATTGGCTTTGGTAACATTTTTAATTTGTCCCTAGTGTGTGGGTTAGTGCTAATATACGGGGTGATTACTGGTCGGCGCGGACTCAGTGGGTCGAAGGAACTGTTTCTGCGATGTATTTCTAAAGTCTAAAGAGAATACAAGCCTGCCTGACTCTATAGTAGCTCTGAAGAAGGGTCTCGACCAGAAACGTCGCCTATTTCCTTCGCTTCATAGATGCTGCCTCACCCGCTGAGTTTCTCCAGCATTTTTGTCTACCTTCCGTGTTAAAGTTCAGTACTTTGTTGACAAGCCCGGAAGCAATATTGGAACTTAGTGTACTTCACGTCACCACACAGATGATACTGCCGTCACAGGACAGTCTGCAAAACTGTGTGTTGATCTCACCATTCCGCATAAATAGTCGGTGACAATTTAAGGGGACATTAGATTCACTCGAGCATGCATGCTTATATAATGCCCGCAATCAATTTCTGCAGCATTTGTACAAAGCTGTATGATCTCTCTCTGGATATGGGGTTGAAGACAGCACAAAGCAGATTAGGAAGGATACAATGGCAATGGACAGATCACAATATGAATGCAAGAGTAAATACGAGAGTTTGCAAGCTGCACCATTCTCAAGCATGAACACAAGGTCAACACAGCTAAAGATTAAATAGCTTGAATGAATACTGACAGTATTTAATCGTAGTGGATGGAGCTTTGCAGACATGAAACCCCTTAAATGCTATTGCACTGCGAGTCCTTTGTCAGCTACAAATTCCTACCATGAGGCAGTTACGGCAATTCACAAATCACTTTTGCCCGGTATTAATCTTGAGTGGGATATGCACAACTAGCCTTTGCCCTCAGATAAACACAAAAAGCTGGAGTAACTCAGCGGGTCAGACAGCATCTCTGGAGAGGAGGAATAGGTGACGTTTCAGGTCGAGACCCTTCTTCAGATTGAGTCAGGGGCAAGGGAAACTAGTGATATAGACAGTGATAACTAATGAAAGACATGCAAAAAAGTAACGACGATAAACGATGATAGTCTTTGTCCTCGTTATCTAGGGAGAACATATTTTTTATGAAGCCTTGAGACTTCGCAGAAACTATGAAATATTGTTTTTTGCTTTCTCCACTGCAAGAACCTCAGCTTCTCTGGTCTACCCAGTAAAGATCTTCGAGTTCTAAAGGAAATCTCCCCTGCTTCCTCAAAGGGGTTGCCCTGCATACAACTCGACAGCAGGCAACATAGACTGATTGTAGAAGGGCCCAGACACAAAACATGGCCTGTCCACGTGCTCCAGGGATGCTGTCTCACCTGCCAAGTTACTCTAGTTCTTTGTGTGTTTTTCCTTTGTCAATCAACATCTGCAGTTCCATAAGTTCATAAGTGATTGGAGCAGAATTAGGCCATTCGGCCCATTAAGTCTACTCCGCCCTTTAATCATGGCTGATCTAACTTTCCCTCTCAACCCCATTCTCCTACCTTCTCCCCATAAACCCTGACACCTGTACTAATCAAGAATCTATCTATCTTTGCCTCAAAAATATCCACTGACTTGGCCTCCACAGCATTCTGCGGCAATGAATTCCACAGATTCACCACCCTCTGACTAAAGAAATTCCTCCTCATCTCCTTCCGAAAGGAACGTCCTTTAATTCTGAGGCTATGACCTCTGGTCCTAGACTCTCCCAATAGTGGAAACATCCTCTCCACATCCACTCCATCCAGACCCAGTTCCTCGTCTTTTTTAACAGTGCTGTCTCTAGCATGGCGAGGATTGATTTTGTATCTGATGGGTCAACTTCAACTGACAACAATGATTAGAAACTGATTTAACAATTCATCCCAAGAGTTACAAGAAGGCTTGTGTTTTAACTGGAAGAGCATTAAAGCTCCAAACATAACCAGCTGACTGGTTTGCTTGATGAAATCAAATGTAATCTGGTTGACTGCATCACCTTCTGAAACAGGTTTCTTAACAATTTAGAAGGATGAGAGAGGATCTCATTGAAACATACAAGATTGTTAAGGGCTTGGACACACTAGAGGCAGGAAACATGTTCCCGATGTTGGGGGAGTCCAGAACCAGGGGCCACAGTTTAAGAATAAGGAGTAAGCAATTTAGAACGGAGACGAGGAAACACTTTTTCTCACAGAGAGTGGTGAGTCTGTGGAATTCTCTGCGTCAGAGGGCGGTGGAGGCAGGTTCTCTGGATGCTTTCAAGAGAGAGCTAGATAGGGCTCTTAAAAATAGCGGAGTCAGGGGATATGGGGAGAAGGCAGGAACGGGGTACCGATTGGGGATGATCAGCCATGATCACATTGAATGGCTGTGCTGGCTCGAAGGGCCAAATGGCCTACTCCTGCACCTATTGTCTAATTCCAACAGCACAATTTCATGAAGACTTCAGACAGCCAAGACAGAAAACATCGACAAGCAGCAAGAATAAAAAAGATTAAAGGCATTCATTTGTTGCCACAGAAGGCTGCGGAGGCCAAGTCAATGGATATTTTTACGGCAGAGATGGATAGATTCCAGATTAGTACGGATGTCAAGGGTTATGGGGAGGAGGCAGGAGACTGGGGTTAGAAGGGAGAGATAGATCAGCCATGATTGAATGACAGAGTAGACTGGATGGGCCGAATGGCCTAATTCTGCTCCTATCACTTATGATCTTATCAGAGACATTATGGGAGGGTGACTAATCACTAGAGACAAGCTAATTCTGCGCCTTGTTTTGTCTGTTGCTTAGTCTTAGTTAAAGCATGTCATTTGAGTGTAAAATTATTCTATTGCCTTCCGAGTTCGAGGAATCAAACAAGGCAAAACAGAAAAGGGATCTTTGTTCAGTTCCAGGAAAACCACAAATTTACTCCAAGGACAGAACAAGGGCTCCACAGAGGCAGTGTGGAACACACGCTGGAAAACTAGATCAGCTTCACCAATATCCACTATTTACACAAATTGAACATTTGTATTTTTGACGTCGAATGTGGAACCCTGTTGCACTTACTCACCATCTTAAAGTCGCTTCCCGTAAACCAATTTACCAAACCTCAAACCACAGCCAAGGAACTAAAATGCTGAAGATGGTGCCACAATTAGCGATGTCCGCCACAAGACATGGAACGTCCCTGCAAAGCGGTTGCTCACTATTCCCAACACTAACCAGATTATCACTGCCTGCTGTCTCCCCATCCACTGCCACTTAGACATGTCAATAGAACTATCTGCCTCGCATTGAAGCCTCAAACCTGTCCGGCTGGTAAACAAGGCCTTCCAACTCAAAAGAAGAGCAAGCTCACACTGGGTGAAGCCAAGAACTGCAAGATGAATGGAAAGATACTGAATTCCACAAAACCTTTGGTTAACTCTTTGTCACACAAAGGGTGATGGGTGTATGGAACGAGCTGTCAGAGGAGGTAATTGAGGCAGGGAATATCCCCACATTTAAGAAACAGTTTGACAGGCATATGGATAGGACAGGTTTGGTGGAATATGGCCCAAATTCTGGCAGGTGGGACTAGTGTAGCTGGGGCATGTTGGCTGGTGTGAGCAAGTTGGGCCGAAGGGCCTGTTTCCATACTGAATCACTTTATGACTATAACTCCTCCTTCCAGAGTGAAGGAGCCCTGTTTCTGGCTGTGACCCTGATCTGGCAGTCTAGGTAAAGGCGATGTTTCAGGTCGAGACCCTTCTTCCGAATCGTCACCTATTTCTTTTTGCCAAAGATGTTGCCTGACCCGCTGAGTTTTTCCAGCATTTTGTGTGTGGTTTAGTATAGAGATACAGCGCTGAAACAGGCCCTTCGGCCCACCGAGTCCACACACATTAACTCTGCCCTACACGCACCAGGGACAATTTTACATTTACACCAAGTCAATTAACCTACAAACATGTACGTCTTTGGAGTGTGGGAGGAAACCGTGGATCTCGGAGAAAACCAACGCAAGTCACAGGGAGAACGTACAAACTCCGTACAGACAAGCACCTGTAGTCAGGATCGAACCCGGATCTCTGGTGCTGTAAGGCAGTAGCTCTACTGCTAAGCCACCGTGCCACCCATCTTTGGTTTAAACCACCATCAGCAGTGCCTTCCTACACAGTTTAGATAAAGATTCAAGATTGATTCCTTCCTCGCTCATGATTTAAAAAGTAGTGGAAGGAGTCTTCAAAATGCCAGGAAGAGACTCAATCTCCGCTATGAATTCATGAGGACAGCTCTTCTCTTGCAAGTGTTCACACACTGCTTGCCTGCCACCTTAGTTGCTACAATCACACGTTTCCAGTACAAGTACCTTCTGAGCAACAACACTTTTCAATCTATTTTAAAAGTCCTCCACTTTAATACCGTCAGGGGGGGAAAAAAAGACACATCTTTCTACATTACAATCTATTTGTCATGGCCATGCCCCATTTTGTCTGGCCTCCTGAAGCCTCTTCTCAGTTTCTCATTCGCTTCACAAATGTTCAGAGGACAACTACGGGTCCACCACCGATTTTCCGGCGACTGGTTGTCCGGCACCTCCTTTAATCCGGACAAAATTACAAGAGCGCACTTGAAACCCCTTCCGGAAATAGGCTGGGAGAGGTTGGCCGATCTGGACCTCAAGGGGACTTTTGCAGCCGAATTTGCCCACTGTGGCCAGGAATCTGGGACTCCAGCCCGGTCGGTCAGAGCCAACAGATCCTTGCCCATAGCTGACATTTGTGGCTGATCGGTGTGAGTGGAACTCTGGAACCTGGCCAGAGCCGGCTGATCTGTCCCCATAGGCGACTCCCGAAGCCGACTTTGCGGGCCGGTATCTCAGCCCCCGTTGGACTCGTCTCAGAGACCATGACCACTTTTGGTCCGGCAAAATGGACAATCCACAAAGGCTCCGGAACCAAGAGTGTCGGACAATTCATGGTGGGCCTGCACTGAATTTCTGGACACAGGATTCCAAATAAATTACAGTCCATCTTGCCATCTTGCCATCCACATTTTGGCAGAGATGCTGCCTGACCTGCTGAGTTGTTCCAGCACTGTTTATTTTAAGCATTTTCAGGTACTGCCAGGGTACACAGCAAATCAGAGTTCTTCATGAAACTTGTGACTCGCAATCACAGTAAATGCAGTAGCATGTTAGGTGTATTAATCCGTTTCCTCACGATTGCAAACCACACTGCCAATAAAAAATAATGTAAATGACAGATGCACTGCAGAAAGCCTCCTATTGGTATGCATCACGTTGATTTGGCAACTGCTCAGCCCAAGGCCATAAGGAGTTGCGGAGCTGTGGAGTTCATCATGCAAACCAGCCTCCGTTAACTCCGTCTGCACTTCACTCTACCTCGGGGAATTGAGCAACGTAATCAAGGACCATTTATACCCTGGCCATTACCTCTTCTCCCCTCTCTAGTCGGACAGAAGATAGGTACAAAACTTGAAGGCACGTACTAAGAAACTCAGGAACAGCTTCTTCCCTGCTGTTAAGACACCTGAACAGTCCTCCTATGTAATAGGTGGTAGACAAAAATGCTGGAGAAACTCAGCAGGTGAGGCAGCATCTATGGAGCGAGGGAAATAGGCGACGTTTCGGGTCGAGACCCTTCTTCAGACTGATGTGGTGGTTGGGGGGGGGGGGGGCGGGAAGAAGAAAGGAAGAGGCGGAGTGTGGGCTGTGGGTGAGCTGGGAAGGGGAGGGGAAAGAGGGTGAAAGCAGGGATTGCCTGAAATTGGAGAAGTCAATGATCATACCGCTGGGGTGTAAACTACCCAAGCGAAATATGAGGTGCTGCTCCTCCAATTTATGGAGGTTATGGAGGTTAAAAGGAAAAGAATCCACACATGTGTCGACACAAAAAGCTCGAGTAACTCCGCAGGTCAGACAGCATCTCTGGAGAAAAGGAATAGGTGGCGTCACCCATTCCTTTTCTACAGAGATGCTGTCAGACCTGCAGTTACTCCAGCATTTTGTTTCTACCTACACAGGGATAGTGAGCAGATCTGGAGCAATGAATATTGGCCAATGTTGCTGGACACAAACTGAGGGCGACACAGGAGCCCAAGGGAGCGTGTGACAGAGCTGATGTGGAGAAGTTTCCAACATCTGTTCTCTCTATGAAAGTACAGGTGCACAACCTTTTATCCGAAGATCCAAATAACGAAAACCTCTGAATAGCGGCCATTTTTTCGGTCCTTGAAGAAAGGTCCTTGAAAACGTTCACCGAGGGCGGCCCGCAGAGGTGACAGCGGAACCTCCGGTCGGTCCTCGAAGACAGGGGAACTAAATCCCCATTCATAAAAGAGAAGATGAGGGTATATTGCGCGGGAGGGTTAATAATTGACAATATGCTGCTGCCTGCCCGCTGAGTTAAAAAGTTCCCACGGTAGACTCACGATACACAGTGCAGATTGTCGCTCCCTTCAGTTTCACCCCACCTACGCCCCTCTGCTTCCCGGCCATGTGTGTGACCCCTTCCCTCCCCTCTCCAGCTCCCCGCCCATTGCACCGGCGCGGGGGCTTTGCACTGTCTTCACGTCGGCGATTGCAGCAGGACCGTGCCAGTCACCGGAGACGTCAGGACCAATTGGACACCGACCACCAGGCCCACCGCAAGCACGGAGATCCCAGAGACCCACAGCCAACAGCAGCCCAGCCCAGCCCCACTCCAACTACAGAGGAACCTGGGTTGCGGATGATGGGGCGCAGCTCGGGGCGTCGTAGGGGCCCATCGGGGAGCGGCCACTCAAAGCCACGCCGGACGATGTAGGGCCCTGCCCCGGGTCTTGATGTTGGAGCCCCCGGCGGGCGCTAGCAAGTCCGCGGCAATTTACAGCCGCGCCGGGCGTTGTAAGGCCCCCCTCCAGGTCACTCTCAACCCCGTAATTCGGGCGGGAGAAGTCGCCGCTGCCCCGCAAAGCAGTCTCCCACCGGGGACCCGCGAGCTCCCGGTGTCACCATCCACCGGAGTCGGGTCGCAGCAGCTCGCCCCCGCAGCTCTCCACGCTCCGAAGCTGGCTAGCTCCACGGAGGTAGGTCCGTAGGTCCACAGGCTCCACAGCTCCCACCGCCGCCCACCGACCCCCAGGCCCACTGCAAGCACGGAGATCCCAGAGACCCACAGCCAGCAGCAACTCCAGCCCAGCCCCGCTCCAACTCCAGAGGAACACGTAGGGGCAGAAGCTGATGGTGTGCAAGGTACGTCTTGTTCTTGGGGTGGCGGATGAGGGGGCGCAGCTCGGGCTGTGGGCAAACTGCCACTTGTCGCCGTAGTGGCCCATCGGGGAGCGGATTCCTCTGGAGTTGGAGGGGGGTATTGTGCTGTTTGATCGCCCCCTGCTATCCCAGGGACAGGGAGACACAGCGGCTTTTTAGACTGGTGGGCAATCACTTCCAAAGTTCTGCCCACACAGTCAGTACACCTCTCCTACACTGCATTTCATACAAACATTTATTCTGCAAGAAAACGACATTGAAGACTCAATCTCACGATCGAGTAACTGCCAGGATCAAGGCGCAAACTCGCGACCTTGCGAATATGAGCCGAGCACTCTACTACTGAGCCAGCCGTTAAAATCTACGCTAAAAAATTTCCATTCCGAAGACCGACAAATTCTGAATTACGAAAAGTGTCTGGTCCCAAGGCTTTCGGATAAAAGGTTGTGCACCTGTAGTGGGAAAGTCCTTAGCAAGGTAAAGGGATGGTCATTAAAACTGAATAATGCAGGATTTTTGTCCCTGAGAGGTTAGTGAATCTCCAGCCCAGGAAATGGTGGGCTATGTGGAACAGATGCAGCAGAACTGAGCTCTGGAGTAGATCAGCCATGATCACAATGAATGGCTAAGCCAGATACCTGCTCCAATTTTCAATGCTCCAAAACTCAAAGCGCGAGGCTCATCTACATGATCAATCCGAGTTTTGATCACAATCAATTCCTTCTGAACCTTCTGAATTTTATGCAGTACTGTGCATATCGCCAACTTGGACAATTTTTACTTAAAAAAAAAAAATCAAGCCAATTAATCAATACAATTAACCTACAAACCTGCACGTCTTTGGAGTGTGGGAGGAAACCAAAGATCTCGGAGAAAACTCATGCAGATCACGGGGAGAACATACAAACTCCATACAGACAGCACCCGTAGTCGGGATCGAACCCAGATCTCTGGCGCTGCATTTTGCTGTAAGGCAGTGGGGGCAGGTTCTCTGGATGCTTTAAATAGAGAGCTAGATAGGGGTCTTAAAAATAGCGGAGTCAGGGGATATCGGGAGAAGGCAGGAACGGGGTACTGATTGGGGATGATCAGCCATGATCACATTGAATGGCGGTGCTGGCTCAAAGGGCCGAATGGCCTACTCCTGCACCTATTGTCTAACTCTACTGCTGTGCCACCGTAACTGTTAAGTTAATGTGCTGGTGATTGAAGTACAAGTTTGTTCCACTCGTAGGACACTCAACTTACTCGGTAATAGTACTCGGCAAGAGTCTGAAGAACTTCACCTTCTCTAACCTTCTCTCCAGAGATGCTGCCTGTCCCGCTGAGTTACTCCAGCATTTTGTGTCGTATTTGGTAATATATATTTTCTTTCAAAGATAGACACAAAGTGCTGGAGTAACTCAGCAGATCAGGGAACAACTCTGGAGAAAGGGAATAGGTCACATTTTGGGTTGGGAACCCTTCTTCAGACTTTTCTGAAGTCCAAAAAAACAGCCTGCCGACTAGTCTGAAGAAGGGTTTCAACCTGAAACATGACCTATTCCTTTTCTCCAGAGATGCTGCCTGACGCGCTGAGTTACTCCAGTATTTTGTGACTATCTTCCATTCACCAGCATGGTCTGAACACCTCCTTGTCTCAGCAATTCAATGTTTATCTACATTTTTAAATGCGATTATCTGCCTCCACCACCCCATCAAGCAACATTCTGGTTTGCAACCACCCTCTGGACAAAAATAAAATCTACAGGTCCCCTCTTACTCTTTCCCCGAAATATATAACATTTTTTAGACATCTCTGCTATTGAGAACATTTCGTTCAGATACACCTATCTACAAAATCTACCCACCTCATAGATAGGCGTAGATTTCCTATCTACAAACGGTAAGACACAAAAAGCTGGAGTAATTCAGCGGGTCAGACAGCATCTCTGGAGTAAAGGAATAGGTGACGTTTTGGGTCGAGGCCGTTCTTCAGACGGAGAGTCGGGGAAAGGGAAACAAGAGATAGAGAAGGTGATTTCGAGAGATATAGAACAAATGAATGAAAGATATGCAAAAAAGTAATGGTGATAAAGGAAACTGGCCATTGTTAGCTGTGGGCGTAGCGTCGGAGAGCAGGAGGAATCACAGAGGGGGTGCAGCGAGGGAGGACGTTGCAGAACTCTTGGAGAGAGGAGGAGAACTTTTCCTATCTACACCCCAATTTTGTATATGTCCACCAGATTCTTCCCTATCCTACCCCCCTTGTCTTCCTCTCCTAAATTGCTCCTACTCCAAGGAAAATAAACCCAAGTTGTCTAGATCCTCTAACCTTCTGAATCTAATAATACAGCTCGGTCACAACTCAATAATAATAATAATATCTTTCATTGTCATTGCACATAAGCGCAACGAGATTTTGTATGCCGCTTCCAACCGATGTCATAACATAAATAACTAATAAAATTTAGATTTAGATATCCCGAGAACATGGATTGTAAAAAGAACAGTAAAACAGTCAAAGCAGTTCAACAGGCTAAAGTGCAGATGTGTCTGTGCGACGTGACCATCCGAGGGAGACAGTCCAGGGGGGATGGCCTTCAGTAACGGGATGAATCATTGCACTGCCTTCAGTAAAGGGCTGAATCATTGCACTGCCCTTATCAGAGCCCAATTACTTCATCGTTTCTCAGAATCTTGTTCCACCAAAGCCTACAAATACTATTTACCATGCAGCGTTAATAATCAACATAACTGCACTGACACCATTTAACGACAGGAATGTACTTTCTTGTACCAGGGAGTTCTGTATGCAGATTACACTGTCGGGAGAGATATGTCTCACTGGCCCATCAACCTATCCAATCTACATCGTTCATCGACCACCCATTGTAGAGACAAGGAACTGCAGATGCTGGAATCTTGAGTAAAACACAAAGCACTTGAGTAACTCAGCAGGTCATGTAACATCAATGGGGGGGAATGAACAGGCAGCAGTCTGGTCAGGACATTGTAGTTTGTTCCAGTTGAAATCTAAAATGTACAATGTTTCTAGGTTCTCAATATTCTGAACCTTGGTCTAATTGCACCAATTACCTACAAGAGGTGTCCCCTCCGTGATCTTGCAACAGGACCAGCTGATAACTATTCAGTTTAAGTAGTTTATTAGTTAGTAAGCTTGCTAAGGTCACACGATAACTTGCTCAAGATATAGCAAGGATGGACCATAGCAAGGCTGAGCTTTTGATAATGAACAAAGAATGTTTATAAAACATGAGGACTGACATTTTTTTTAAATTGGATTTGTAAAGAAAATAAAACACTTGCAATTGTGCAATTATAATTCAATTCACCCAACAGATGCTGATCATTTAGACGCTCATGACATCTTGTAACCCAATCAATAAATGCAGCGATAGATGCACAGGAGGGCTGTGACAAGCGGCAGATGGAATACTAAAGGCTTAGTGTTTGGCAAACACCAGCAAAAATACGTGGTGAGCACCCAATTTCTTGCATTCCAAAACTAAGTACCAGAGAATGGTAAATCAATTAGAATATTGCAGGACAGAACTGTGAAGTCCCAGGACTGAGTGA
The DNA here is from genome assembly GCF_010909765.2 of Amblyraja radiata. NCBI lineage: Eukaryota > Metazoa > Chordata > Chondrichthyes > Rajiformes > Rajidae > Amblyraja > Amblyraja radiata. The sequence goes on from NC_045980.1 coordinate 34,810,883, forward strand.
CTATGGAGGCTGGCATGACATGGCAAACCTGAGATCTGAAATTAAGATGTCTGTTTGTACCAGCTGAATAAGCAGACTGTTCTAGGCTGGGCGTTGCACACAAACACCACCACTGGGCAGCACGGTGGCGCAGCGATAGAGTTGCTGCCTCACGGCGCCAGGGAGCCAAGTTCGATCCCGACAACGGGTGCTTGTCTGTACGGAATTTGTACTTTCTCCCCATGCCCGCTTGGGCTTTCTCCGAGATCATAGCATTCATATTTCATTACTCCATTAAGGACGATTCAGCGGCGCAGTGGTAGAGTTGCTGCCTTACAGCGCCAGAGGCCCGGGTTCGATCCTGACTATGGGTGCTGTTTGTACGGAGTTTGTTCGCTCTCCCCGTAGGTTTTTTCCGGGTGCTCCTGTTTCCTCCCACTCTCCAAAGACGTGCAGGTTTGTAGGTTAATTGACTTGGTATAAATGTAAATTGTCCTGAGTGCGTGTAGGATAGTGTTCATGTGAGGGGATTGCTAGTCGGTGAGGACTCGGTGGGCCGAAGGGCCTGTTTCCGCACTGTATCACTAAACTGAACATGCAGATTCCCCAGTTTGCAAGGTTTTTTTCACAGGGAGTAAGAGGGTGACCAACACTGACTGGGATACAAATCCTACAATGGTTGCACATTTACAAAAGCTTTTCACTGTACCTCGGTACACGTGACAATAAACCAAACTCTAACAGCAAGGCCAGGGAAAATCAAACTTTGTTCGAATCACTTCACAGGAAACAGCTGCTTTTAGGCAGGGTCAAAACAATTTTTAGCTAAGTTTAAAATGCGCTGCGAATATATCGACCGCAATTTCGACCTCAATCTGCTTAATATTTAAAATCAAATGGTGGATATGAAGATTGACCCACTGAATTTACTTTTAAAATCAATATAAACAGCCCGTTTGCCAAGAAAAGACGCTTGTTGTGCTACCGAAGCAATTTAAGCCTCACTGCAGTGGTGCAGAATCTCGACTGAAGGGTCCCGACCCAAAATACCGCCTGCTGAACTCTCCACGGATGCTGCCCAACCTCCTGTGTTTGTTCAGCACTTTGTTTTGCTCAAGATTGCAGCGGCTGCAGTTCCTCGTGTCTCCTTAATGCATGACTGGTGGGTTGTACTGGTTATTTGAAGTCATTCAATCAAGGCTAGTTCGAAGAAGCAGCCAGACTAACTGTCCTGCCACTGGCTCTATACTGAAGAGAAACTGCAGATGCCCAGTCTCCACAAGCCATCGCAGGGAAGTTCATGTGACAGGAACAGAATTAGGCCATTCGGCCCATCAAGTCTACTCCATCATTCAACCATGGCTGATCTATCTTTCCCTCTCAACCCCATTCTCCTGCCTTCTCCCCATAACCCCAGCACCCGTACTAATCAAGAATCAATCTATCTCTGCCTTAAAAAAATATTAATTGACTTGGCCTCTACAGCCTTCTGTGGCAACGAATTCCACAGATTCACCACCCCCCCGATTAAAACAATTCTCCTCATCTCCTTCCTAAAAGAGACATCCTTTAATTCTGAGGCTATGACCTCTGGCCCTAGACTTGGACGGGTATATGGATTAGGAAAGGTTTAGAGGGAAATTGACTTAATGGGACTAGTATAGATGGGGCATCTTGGACAGCGAGGACCGAAGAGAGCAGATGTGTGCTGTATCATTCTATGACTCAGACCGGCAGGAAAATGAAATCCCCATTAATCCTCCTCCCCCCATTCTCAGCACATACAGACGTTTGCAGCTATGTAAATAGGCCGAATAGCAGATATGCCTGCCCGCTGAGTTCCTCCAGCATTTTGCATCTACGTTTGATTCAAACCAGCATCTGCAGTTCTTTCCTACACAGATCATATTTACCTTACCCACCACCACCCTCCAAAACCAAGATATTCTTTTAATTGAACAGCACCAAATAACTGGATATGAGGGAAACCAGTGATTAAAGCAGAGCTCGTGGATGTGAAGCAGGTTATTAACAGCCCCATTCTCTCCTCCATCCCCAACCGTACAACCATCCCCGCCAACACATATACCTGCACCACAGTACCATTCCACACACACTCCCTCCACCACCATAGCCTACCCCCCTCCTCCTCTACCCACTGATTTGGATAAGGGGATTGAAGGCTTTGTGGCTAAGTTTGCAGATGATGCTACGATAGGTGGAGGGGCAGGTAGTGTGGTGGAAGCAAGGACTCTGCAGAAGTTACTTGGACAGGCTCGGAGAGTGGGCAGAGAAGTGGCAGATGAAATTCAGTATGGCAAAGTGCCGAGTCATGCATTTTGGAAATAAGAAAGATTATTTTCTAAATGGAGAGAGAATCCAGAATCGGAAGAGCAAAGGGGCTAAAATGTTAATCTGCAAGTCGAATCGGCAGTAAGGAAGGCAAATTCAATGCAAGCATTTATATCAAGAGGACTGGAATACAAGAACAGGGATGTAATGCTGAGGCTCTATAAGGCGCTGGTCAGGCTGCATTTGGAGTACTGGGAGCAAATTTGGGCCCCATATCTGAGGAAGGATGTGTTGGCTCTGGAGAGGGTCCAGAGGATGTTTACAAGAATGATTCCTGGAATGATTGGGTTAGTCGGCACTGGGCCTGTACTCGCTGGAGTTTAGAAGGTTGAGGGGGGAACTCGTTGAAACTCAGAGTTTAACAAAAGGCATAGAGTGGATGTGTAGAGAATGTTGCCACTGGTGGGAGAGTCTAGAAACAGAGGTCATAGCCTCAGAATTAAAGGGTGCTCTTTTAGAAAGGAGGTGAGGAGGAACTTCTTTAGTTAGAGGGTGGTGAATCTCTGGAACGCATTGTCACAGTGGACTGTGGAGGCCAAGTCAGTGGATATTTCTCAGGCTGAGATAAGACAAATTCTTGATTAGAACGGGTGTCAAGGGTTATGGGGAGAAGGCAGAAAAATGGGATTAGGAGGCAGAGATCACCTATGATTGAATGGTGGAGTGGCTAGATGGGCCGAATGGCCTAATTCTACTCCTAAAACCTGTGAATGCCAGTCTCTTCCTCCTTACCCTGACTGCCCCAGTCTCACCCTCTCCCCTTACATCATCTCCATTCTCCCCCACCCTTCCAACAGGCTCAATCTCCCCCCACCATCCCCTCCGCTTCCCCCACGTCTGCCTTTCACTTCAACCACAACCCCAGCCTGCCCCCACATCCCCATGTCCCCCCCCCACACACAAACCATTCCCATTCTCACCCCTCCCCCCACACCAATCTCAGCCTCAGTATTCCCCCCCCCATCCAGTCTCTCTATCTACCTAGTCTGCTCCCACAGATCTTCGCCTCCCCCCCACGACCCGTCTCCCCTCCTCTCCCCCAGCCCCATATCGCCTCAACTCCCATTGTCACCCCCCACACCCTATCCTCCCCCACTCCTTTGTCTCTCTCTCTTTATTCCCCCCCCCATCTTCGCTCCCCCTCACCAATCTCACCCCACAACCCCAGTCTTCCCCCCCTTCCATACAGCCCCTCCCTCATCCCGTCTCTTCTCCCCCCCCCCTACACAGCCAGTCTCTCCCTCACCCCACAAGGCCAGTCTCCCCCCCATACCCTCTCCTCCTCCCCCCACACACACCACAGCCGCCCCCCCCACACACACCACAGCCCCCCCACACACACACACACACCACAGCCCCCCCCCCCACACACACACCACAGCCCCCCCCCACACACACACCACAGCCTCCCCCCCACATACCACAGCCCACCCCCACATACACACACACCACAGCCCCCCCCCCCACACACACCACAGCCCCCCCCCCCCACACACACCACAGCCGCCCCCCCACACCACAGCCGCCCCCCCCACACCACAGCCCCCCCACACACACACACACCACAGCCCCCCCCCCACACACACACCACATCCCCCCCACACACACACACACCACAGCCCCCCCCCACACACACACCACAGCCCCCCCCCCCACACACAACCACAGCCCCCCCCCCACACACACACCACAGCCCCCCCCACACCACAGCCCCCCCACATACACACACCACAGCACCCCCCCCCCCCCCACACACCACAGCCCCCCCCCCCACACACCACAGCCCCCCCCCCCAGGCCGGTCCATCTCTCCCCACACCCAGTCTCTCCCCCTCAGGCCGGGCTGCGGCCACAACTAGGCCGCGGTTGCTACACAACCGGCGCCCGCCCTTCACTCACCCCCCCCCTCAACCACTCTCCCCCCCGCACCCTGTTCGTCCCCCAACCCTCCCCCCCCCCCCTCCCCTCGCTGTGCCGACCTGCAGGTGCTCCTGGAAGCGGATGGGCAGGATCTGCGCCATGGTGCTGGTGCTGTCCTGTCCTGTCCTGTCCTGTCCTGTCCTGTCCCGCTCCCGCTGCCCCTCAGCTCCCGGCAAAACCCGCCACCAGCCGGCCGGCCACCCCCCTCTACCTCACTGCGCAGGCGCCCACCCGGCAACCCGCCACCGGCCGGCCAATTCCCCTCCTCCTCCTCCCCACTGCGCAGGCGCCCACCCGGCAGCCCGCCCGGCATCTCACTCATCCCGCATGCGCCGCTTCGCCGACCCGCCGGCACCCGCACGCCAACACACTGCGCAGGCGCCGCTCCGGCGAACAGCCCGGCATCCGACTCACTGCGCAGGCGCTCCTCACCGCCGGACTGCCGGCTCCCTCCTCACCGCGCAGGCGTGCACAGACGCCACTCCCTGCCGGTGACGTCACCCGGGGTGACGGACGGGCCTTCCACCCAATCGCGGCGCGGTCCGGGCGCTCTAGACCCCGCCCACCGACCGAGAACCCCGCCAATGGGCGCCCGAGGTGGGCGGGATCCCCGGGCCGCCTCACTCCCTCACCTCCACCCTGCCCAGGGCGCCTGCATCCGCCAACTGCAAACAGTCCCCCCACTCTATCATCGCTTTCTCCATCGCAACGCGGGCAATTTCTGCCGGACGGAGAGCCACATTGCAAAATGCAGTCGTGCAAGATTTTCGGTGGTCTGTTCTCCTGCCGGGAGTTGCATTTAGCGTTCTTTTTCTTGTTGTTGCAGTATTGTGTATCCGTCCGCCTGCTGCACCGACCGCTGCACGGGAGAGGATGATGATGCGTCTGCAGCTTTGGCTGCAACCTCCCTAAAGTTGCAACGCTGCTCTTGCTGAGTCTGCTCTGCCCCGGCGTTGCAGGCGAGAGCACTAAATGCAAAAAAACACTCCTGAAACGAACGACTCGGAAAATTCTGCAAAGGTTCAGCGCACTCTGCAGGACAATGTTAAAACATAAAACATTAGTTCGCAGGTAGAACTGCAAATGCACTTAATGAGAGGAATAGATTCAGATTCAACTTTAATTGTCATTGTCAGTGTACAGTACAGAGACAACGAAATGCATTTAGCATCTCCCTGGAAGAGCGACATAGAATATGATTTCAATATATAAATCAAAAAATAAATAAATAAAGCATGGAGACGCACTGAGCATCTGGCACAGACAGAGTAGGGGGGTCAAGAAGCAGAGGACATAGGTTTCAGGTGAAGGGGGAAAGATTTAATAGGAATCTGAAGGGTAACCTTTTCACACAAAGGGTGGTTGGTGGGTGTACAGAACGAGGTTGTTGAGGCTGGGATTATCGCAACCTTAAAAAAAAAAAAAAATGGGACAGGTACCTGGATAGGGTAGACAAAACCAGAACTGATTCCTGGGATGTCAGGACTTTCATATGAAGAAAGACTGGATAGACTCGGCGTACTCGCTAGAATTTAGAAGATTGAGGGGGGATCTTATAGAAACTTACAAAATTCTTAAGGGGTTGGACAGGCTAGATGCAGGAAGATTGTTCCCGATGTTGGGGAAGTCCAGAACAAGGGGCCACAGTTTAAGGATAAGGGGGAAATCTTTTAGGACCGAGATGAGGAAAACATTTTTCACACAGAGAGTGGTGAATCTCTGGAACTCTCTGCCACAGAAGGTAGTTGAGGCCAGTTCATTGGCTATATTTAAGAGGGAGTTAGATGTGGCCCTTGTGGCTAAAGGGATCAGGGGGTATGGAGAGAAGGCAGGTACAGGATACTGAGTTGGATGATCAGCCATGATCATATTGAATGGCGGTGCAGGCTCGAAGGGCCGAATGGCCTACTCCTGCACCTATTTTCTATGTTTCTATGTTTCTAAGTGCTGGAGAAACTCAGTGGGTGCAGCAGCATCTATGGAGCGAAGGAAATAGGCAATGTTTCGGGACGAAACGTTGCCTATTTCCTTCGCTCCATAGATGCTGCTTCACCCGCTGAGTTTTTCCAGCACTTTTGTCTACCTTCAATTTTCCAGCATCTGCAGTTCCTTCTTAAATACATGGATAGGGTAGGTATAGAGGGATATGGGCCAAACGCGGGCAGGTGGGACTGGTGTAGATGTTGGTCAAGTTGGGCTGAAGGGCCTGTTCCCACACTGCTTGTCTCTTCGACTATGCTGGTTAATACACTAAAAGGACACAAAACACTCGGGTAACTCAGCGGGTCGAGCAGCATCACTGGAGAACATGGATGGGTGACAAGACCCATCTTCAAGACTGGACTAGGAAGAGAAGGATCCCGACCCGGAACGTCATCTATTCATGGAGAGGGTAAGAAGCTGTTCCCAACTCAGGTGGTGTGCGCTTTCAAGCTTCTGTACCTTCCGCCCGATGGGAGCAGAGAGAAGAGTATAGTAGTTACTCCTATATTCGGGACGAAACGTTGCCTATTTCCTTCGCTCCATAGATGCTGCCGCACCCGCTGAGTTTCTCCAGCACTTCAATTTTCCAGCATCTGCAGTTCCTTCTTAAACACCTATTGTCTATTGTCTATTTCCAAACTAAACTCTGTGGGGCTGTATCTATAGACTAAACTCAGATCGACATTATTTGGTGTAAACAAGTCCGCAGCAACTAATTTAGAGTAAAACCATTTATCTTGGCAGCAATTGAGTGGATCAGTATGTGCCGTTATAAATAGCATGTCTGTAACCAGAACTCTGAACAACTTGCATCTGATGGTGCATGATAGTGTGGTGTGGGACATGAAGATTACAGGCCCTCCGTCAAAAACTGTGAATGTTGCATGGTGTAGGAGTTGAAAAGATGCGCTCATCTTCACTGTTATTGACTCAGCTTCAAGACATTCCTCCCTCCCTCCCTCCCTCCCTCCGCCTCTTTCTTTCTTTCCTACACCCACCTCCATCCTGAAGCGTCCCCATTTCCCACACCCTCTTCCAGCCCCTCTCCCACTCACCCTGTTCCTTTCCCCTCCTTCACACACTCATCTCCCACAGAAACATTGAAAATAGGTGCAGGAGTAGGCCATTTGGCCCTTCGAGCCTGCACCGCCATTCGATGTGATCATGGCTGATCATCCAACTCAGTATCCTGTACCTGCCTTCTCTCCATACCCCCTGATCCCTTTAGCCACAAGGGCCACATCTAACTCCCTCTTAAATGTAGCCAATGAACTGGCCTCAACTACCTTCTGTGCCACAGTTCATTGGCTATATTTAAGAGGGAGTTAGATGTGGCCCTTGTGGCTAAAGGGATCAGGGGGTATGGAGAGAAGGCAGGTACAGGATACTGAGTTGGATGATCAGCCATGATCATATCGAATGGCGGTGCAGGCTCGAAGGGCCGAATGGCCTACTCCTGCACCTATTATCTATGTTTCTAATTCCAGAGATTCACCACTCTCTGTGTAAAAAATGATTTTCTCATCTCGGTCCTAAAAGACTTCCCTCTTATCCTTAAACTGTGACCCCTTGTTCTGGACTTCCCCAACATCGGGAACAATCTTCCTACATTTAGCCTGTCCAACCGCTTAAGAATTTTGTAAGTTACTATGAGATCCCCCCTCAATCTTCTCCCATCTCCGAGTCCCCTATTTCTCTTTTATCCGACACCACTACCCCCCACCCCCCCCCACACCCTCCCTTTTCTCTCCCACCTGCCCTCATACAATATGAATGAATAAGTTTATTGGCCAAGTACATTCACATACAAGGAATTTACCTTGGTGCTCTGCCCACAAGTGACACCATGACATACAGTGACAGTTAAAAATGACACATAAAACATTAAATATTAATAATAAAACATTATTTAAGCATGTGAATTAAATGAAATACCAGAGGAAAAAGTTCATAAGTTAGAAACATAGAAAATAGGTGTAGGAGGAGGCCATTCGGCCCTTCGAGCCAGCACCGCCATTCATTGTGATCATGGCTGATCGTCCCCAATCAATAACCCGTGCCTGCCTTCTCCCCATATCCCTTGACTCCACTAGCCCCTAGAGCTCTATCTAACTCTCTCTTAAATCCATCCAGTGACTTGGCCTCCACTGCCCTCTGTGGCAGGGAATTCCACAAATTCACAACTCTCTGGGTGAAAAAGTATTTTCTCACCTCAGCCTTTATTCTAAGACTGTGTGGCCCCTGACAAATAAAATTACTAACAATGAAGGCAGCTGTTGAGAGGCATCCAGTGTGTAGCTTGCTGGAACACAAAAGTGCTGGAGAAACTCAGCGGGTGCAGCAGCATCTATGGAGCGAAGGAAATAGGTGACGTTTTGGGCCGAAACCCTTCTTCAGACTGATAGGGGGTGGTGGGGAGAAGGAAGGAAAAAGGGAGGAGGAGGAGCCCGAGGGCTGGGGGATGGGAGGAGACAGCTCGAGGACAGCAAGGGCTAACAAAATTGGGAGAATTCAATGTTCATGCCCGCAGGATGCAGGCTCCCCAGGCGGAATATGAGGTGCTGTTCCTCCAATTTCCGGTGTTGCTCACTTTGGCCATGGAGGAGACCCAGGGCAGAGAGGTCGGATTGGGAATGGGAGGGGGAGTTGAAGTGCTGAGCCACCGGGAGGTCAGGTTGGTTATTGCGGACTGAGCGGAGGTGTTCGGCGAAACGATCGCCCAACCTCCGCTTGGTCTCCCCGATGTAAATCAGCTGACATCTAGAGCAGCGGATGCAGTAGATGAGGTTGGAGGAGATACAGGTGAACCTTTGTCGCACCTGGAACGACTGCTTGGGTCCTTGAATGGAGTCGAGGGGGGAGGTGAAGGGACAGGTGTTGCATTTCTTGCGGTTGCAACGTGAAAGTGCCCGGGGAGGGGGTGGTGCGGGAGGGAAGGGAAGAATTGACAAGGAAGTTGCGGAGGGAGCGGTCTTTGCGGAAGGCAGACATGGGGGGAGATGGGAAGATGTGGCGAGTGGTGGGGTCACGTTGGAGGTGGCGGAAATGGCGGAGGATTATCTGTTGTATTTGCCGGCTGGTGGGGTGAAAGGTGAGGACTAGGGGGACTCTGCCCTTGTTGTGAGTGCGGGGGGGATGGGGAGAGAGAGCAGTGTTGTGGGGTATGCTGTTCTCTTTGTAAGATGCAAGCATTTAAGGTACACGCCTGCCATCTATTGGCTGGACTATGCACTGCAGTCAGTCGCCACCAACATTCACTCCAAACCAACCTGCTGCTGGTGTTCAAGAAGGAACTGCAGATGCTGGAAAATCGAAGGTACACAAAAATGCTGGAGAAACTCAGCGGGTGCAGCAGCATCTATGGAGCGAAGGAAATAGGTGACGTTTCGGGCCGAAACCCTTCTTCAGACTGAAGATATGGTCTCCTTTTATCGATTTATTACGTATAACATGGTGCAACATAACTCTGGTAATTAACTGTTTCAGAACTAGTTGTGGAAATTGATGAAGTAGGTTTATCCCTTTTCTGTTCGGTTTCTTCTTTTCCCTTTTTTCTTCTCTTCTATCATTTTTTTTGTTTTGATTTTTTAAAATATATTTCTTTTTTGTTTTCTACATCTCCATGGGCTCTTTCTATCTATCCACAAACTACCAATTGTTAACTTTTGGGGCCCACACATCACTATCTTGCGGCTATTATTTTTATATTGTTAAATTTAAAACAAGAAGTTGTACATGAAATGTATTATGTTACATACCATGGTTATATATACGACTGTACATTACTTCTAATAAAAAAAATAAAAATAATATATATATAATAAAATTATCGCTGCTATTTAAACTTTAGACTTTAGAGATACAGTGCGGAAACAGGCCCTTCGGCCCACCGAGTCCGCGCCGACCAGCGATCACCATACACTAGTACTATCCCACACACTAGGGACAATTTACTATTTTACCAAAGCCAATTAACCTATATACCTTAGGTAGACAAAAATGCTGGAGAAACTCAGCGGGTGCAGCAGCATCTATGGAGCGAAGGAAATAGGTGACGTTTCGGTCCGAAACCCTTCTTCAGACTGATAGGAGGTGGGGGGGGGAGAAGGAAGGAAAAAGGGGAGGAGGAGGAGCCCGAGGGTGGGGGGATGGGAGGTGACAGCTCGAGGGTTAAGGAAGGGGAGGAGACAGCAAGGGCTAGCAAAATTGGGAGAATTCAATGTTCATGCCCGCCGGACGCAAGCAACCCAGGCGGAATATGAGGTGTTGTTCCTCCAATTTCCGCTGTTGCTCACTCTGGCAATGGAGGAGACCCAGGACAGAGAGGTCGGATTGGGAATGGGAGGGGGAGTTGAAGTGCTGAGCCACCGAGAGTTCAGGTAGGTTCTTGCGGACTGAGCGGAGGTGTTCAGCGAAACGATCGCCCAACCTCCGCTTAGTCTCCCCGATGTAAATCAGCTGACATCTAGAGCAGCGGATGCAGTAGATGAGAAGACAACCTATATACCTTTGTGTTTAAGAAGGAACTGCAGATGCTGGAAAATCGAAGGCAGAAAAAAATGCTGGAGAAACTCAGCGGGTGCAGCAGCATCTATGGAGCGAAGGAAATAGGCAACGTTTCGGGACGTTGAGTTTCTCCAGCATTTTTGTGTGACCTACAAACCTGTTCGATGAAGTGGATGGGAGGTCAGGGCCGCCCTCCAGTTGCTGAGAGGACGGTTCAGATAACAGCTGGGAGGAAACTGTTCCTTAATTGTCCCACAATGATTCCCCCCCCCCCTCCCCCCAAAATAATCTTTATACAGAATAATAAAAAAATATATACAAAACAAGAACAGTGCAAAAACTCTGCCGATATCCTAAAGCAACTGTACCTACATTCATTGTATTTGCTGGGGTTCACAAAACTATCATTGTACCAGGTTTGTGTGGGAAGGAACTGCAGATGCTGGCTTAAACAGAAGAGAGACACAAAATGCTGGAATAACTCAGCGGGACAGGCAGCATCTCTGGAGAGACGGAGTGTGTGATGTTTAGGGTCGAGACCCTTCTCCAGGTACCTTTCCTCCATCCCGCTCTTTCTCCCCCTCTCTCTCTCTCTCTCTCTCTCCCTTTCCCTCTCTCCACTCCTCTCTCTCGCTCCCCTTCCCTCTTTCCATTTCCCCCTCTCTCCTCCCGCTCCCTCTCCCTCTCTCTTTCTCCCTCTCTAGAGGCAGGAAACATGTTCCCCATGTTGGGGGAGTCCAGAACCAGGGGACACCGTTTAAGAATAAGGGGTAAGCTATTTAGAACGGAGACGAGGAAACACTTTTTCACACAGAGGGTGGTGAGTCTGTGGAATTCTCTGCCTCAGAGGGCAGTGGAGGCCGGTTCTCTGGATGCTTTCAATAGACAATCGATGCATAGACATAGGAACATAGAAATTAGGTGCAGGAGTAGGCCATTCGGCCCTTCGAGCCTGCACCGCCATTCAATATGATCATGGCTGATCATCCAACTCAGTATCCTGTACCTGCCTTCTCTCCATACCCCCTGATCCCCTTAGCCACAAGGGCCACATCTAACTCCCTCTTAAATATAGCCAATGAACTGGCCTCGACTACCCTCTGTGGCAGAGAGTTCCAGAGATTCACCACTCTCTGTGTGAAAAAGGTTCTTCTCATCTCGGTTTTAAAGGATTTCCCCCTTATCCTTAAGCTGTGACCCCTTGTCCTGGACTTCCCCAACATCGGGAGCAATCTTCCTGCATCTAGCCTGTCCAACCCCTTAAGAATTTTGTAAGTTTCTATAAGATCCCCTCTCAATCTCCTAAATTCTAGAGAGTATAAACCAAGTCTATCCAGTCTTTCTTCATAAGACAGTCCTGACATCCCAGGAATCAGTCTGGTGAACCTTCTCTGCACTCCCTCTATGGCAATAATGTCCTTCCATCAGATTTGGAGACCAAAACTGTATGCAATACTCCAGGTGTGGTCTCACCAAGACCCTGTACAACTGCAGTAGAACCTCCCTGCTCCTATACTCAAATCCTTTTGCTATGAAAGCTAACATACCATTCGCTTTCTTCACTGCCTGCTGCACCTGCATGCCCACTTTCAATGACTGGTGTACCATGACACCCAGGTCTCGCTGCATCTCCCCTTTTCCTAGTCGGCCACCATTTAGATAATAGTCTGCTTTCCTGTTTTTGCCACCAAAATGGATAACCTCACATTTATCCACATTATACTGCATCTGCCAAACATTTGCCCACTCACCCAGCCTATCCAAGTCACCTTGCAGTCTCCTAGCATCCTCCTCACAGCTAACACTGCCCCCCAGCTTAGTGTCATCCGCAAACTTGGAGATATTGCCTTCAATTCCCTCATCCAGATCATTAATATATATTGTAAATAGCTGGGGTCCCAGCACTGAGCCTTGCGGTACCCCACTAGTCACTGCCTGCCATTGTGAAAATGACCCGTTTACTCCTACTCTTTGCTTCCTGTTTGCCAGCCAGTTCTCTATCCACATCAATACTGAACCCCCAATGCCGTGTGCTTTAAGTTTGTAAACTAATCTCTTATGTGGGACCTTGTCGAAAGCCTTCTGGAAGTCCAGATACACCACATCCACTGGTTCTCCCCTATCCACGCTACTAGTTACATCCTCGAAGAATTTTATAAGATTCGTCAGACATGATTTACCTTTCGTAAATCCATGCTGACTTTGTCCAATGATTTCACCACTTTCCAAATGTGCTGCTATCCCATCTTTAATAACTGACTCTAGCAGTTTCCCCACTACCGATGTTAGACTAACTGGTCTGTAATTCCCCGTTTTCTCTCTCCCTCCCTTCTTAAAAAGTGGGGTTACGTTTGCTACCCGCCAATCCTCAGGAACTACTCTAGAATCTAAAGAGTTTTGAAAGATTATTACTAATGCATCCACTATTTCTGGAGCTACTTCCTTAAGTACTCTGGGATGCAGCCTATCTGGCCCTGGGGATTTATCGGCCTTTAATCCATTCAATTTACCCAACACCACTTCCCGGCTAACCTGGATTTCACTCAATTCCTCCAACTCCTTTGACCCGCGGTCCCCTGCTATTTCCGGCAGATTATTTATGTCTTCCTTAGTGAAGACGGAACCAAAGTAGTTATTCAATTGGTCCACCATATCCTTGTTCCCCATGATCAACTCACCTGTTTCTGACTGCAAGGGACCTACATTTGTTTTAACTAATCTCTTTCTTTTCACACATCTATAAAAACCTTTGCAGTCAGTTTTTATGTTCCCTGCCAGTTTTCTTTCATAATCTATTTTTCCTTTCCTAATTAAGCCCTTTGTCCTCCTCTGCTGGTCTCTGAATTTCTCCCAGTCCTCCGGTATGCTGCTTTTTCTGGCTAATTTGTACGCATCATCCTTCGCTTTGATACTATCCCTGATTTCCCTTGTTATCCACGGATGCACTACCTTCCCTGATTTATTCTTTTGCCAAACTGGGATGAACAATTTTTGTAGTTCATCCATGCAGTCTTTAAATGTCTTCCATTGCATATCCACCGTCAACCCTTTTAGAATTAATTGCCAGTCAATCTTGGCCAATTCACGTCTCATACCCTCAAAGTTACCTTTCTTTAAGTTCAGAACCATTGTTTCTGAATTAACAATGTCACTCTCCATCCTAATGAAGAACTCAACCATATTATGGTCACTCTTGCCCAAGGGGGCACGTACAACAAGACTGCTAACTAACCCTTCCTCATTACTCAATACCCAGTCTAAAATAGCCTGCTCTCTCGTTGGTTCCTCTACATGTTGATTTAGATAACTATCCCGCATACATTCCAAGAAATCCTCTTCCTCAGCACCCCTGCCAATTTGATTCACCCAATCTATATGTAGTTGAAGTCACCCATTATAACTGTTTTGCCTTTGTCGCACGCATTTCTAATTTCCTGTTTGATACCATCTCCAACTTCACTACTACTGTTAGGTGGCCTGTACACAACACCCACCAGCGTTTTCTGCCCCTTAGTGTTTCGCAGCTCTACCCATACCGATTCCACATCCTGCAAACTAATGTCCTTCCTTTCCATTGCGTTAATCTCCTCTCTAATCAGCAACGCTACCCCACCTCCTTTTCCTTTCTCTCTATCCCTCCTGAATATTGAATATCCCTGGATGTTCAGCTCCCAGCCTTGGTCACCCTGGAGCCATGTCTCCGTGATCCCAACTATATCATAGTCATTAATAGCTATCTGCACATTCAACTCATCCACCTTATTACGAATGCTCCTTGCATTGGGACACAAAGCCTTCAGGCTTGTTTTTACAACGCTCTTACCCCTTATACAATTATGTTGAAAAGTGGCCCTTTTTGATGCAGGAGTAGGCCATTCAAGAGAGAGCTAGATAGGGCTCTTAAAGATAGCGGAGTCAGGGGATATGGGGAGAAGGCAGGAACGGGGTACTGATTGGGGATGATCAGCCATGATCACATTGAATGGCGGTGCTGGCTCGAAGGGCCGAATGGCCTCCTCCTGCACCTATTGTCTATTGTCTCCCTCTCTCTACTCCCATCTCTCTCTCTATCTCTCTCTCTCTTCCTCCCCCTTCTCTCCCTCTCGCTCTCTCCCCCATTTTCTCCCCTTCCCTTTGCCTCTCTACACCTCTCTACTAGACTGAGCTCCTGGAGTGCATGGAGGAATTGGGCCGAATGGCCTGTCCCCATGCTGTACGACTCGATGACCTACCTGGTGGCGCAGCGGTAGAGTTGCTGCCTCACAGCGCCAGAGACCCGGGTTCGATCCCGTCTACGGGTGCTGTCTGTACGGAGTTTGCACGTTCTCCCCGTGATCTGCCTGGGTTTTCTCCGAGATCTTCGGTTTCCTCCCACACTCCAAAGACGTGCAGGTTTGTAGGTTCATTAGCTTGGTAAATGTAAAATTTGTCCTTGGTGTGTGCAGGATAGTATTAGTGTGCGGGGATCGCTGGTTGGCACGGACCTGGTGGGCCGAAGGGCCTGTTTCCACACTGTATCTCTAAACTGACCCCAGATTGACACACGCAGGAGGGTGTAAAGGAATGAAAGACGAGCGTCCAACATTAATCTGAGTCCTTTTGTTGGGATAACCCATTTAAAATCCCAATATTCTGCCATGATGGGTTAATTGTAAGTGTTCTTGCAGTACCGCCGCCATCCAGGAGGGGGTGATGTGTGGCCACAGTGGGGAGCCAGGGTTTCAGGTTTTAGTTCAGGGAAGAACTGCAGATGCTGGTTTAAACCGGAGAGAAACGCAAAGTGCTGGAGTAACTCAGCGGGACAGGCAGCGTCTCTGGAGAAAAGGAATGGGTGACGTTTCGGGTCAAGGAATGGGTGACGTTACAATTATCTTTAAGAGCCCTATCTAACTCTCTCTTGAAAGTATCAGGGGAATTGCCCTCCACCGCCCTCTGAGGCAGAGAATTCCACAGACTCACAACTCTCTGGGTGAAAAAGCGTTTCCTCGTCTCCGTTCTAAATGGCCGACCCCTTATTCTTAAACTGTGTGGCCCCTGGTTCTGGACTCCCCCAACATCGGGAACATGTTTCCTGCCTCTAGCCTGTCCAAACCCTTAATAATCTTATATATGTTTCAATAAGATATCCTCTCATCCTTCTAAATTCCAGAGTGTACAAGCCCCCAGTTGCTCCATTCTCTCAACATATGACAGTCCCGCCATCCCGGGAATTAGATAATGTGCGTGGGATCGCTGGTCGGCACGGACTCGGATCGTTGTATCTCTAAACTAAACTAAAAGGTATATGGGTCAAACATAGGCGAATGGAACTCATTTTAAATAGATATCTTAGTTGGCATTGACTTGACCCGTATAGCCCTGTCCCACGGTACGAGTTCATTCCAAGAGCTCTCCCGAGTTTAAAAAAAATCAAACTCGTGGTAAGCACGGAGAATGAACGTAGCGGGTACGTCGGAGCTCGGGGACGTCTCTTAGCGCTAACGGCGGATACTCGGGAAGACTCGCTAACGGCAGGTAAGCACGGGAGGACTGGTGAAGATTTTTCAACACGATGAAAAATGTCCACGAGAGCCCCGAGTACCGACGAGCGGCCATTACCGTAAATCTCCGAGTTGGAATCGGGGCAAACTCGGGGAGAGCTCTTGGAATGAACTCGTACAGTGGGACAGGGGGTTTTACTACTGCCAGAGCTAAGTGGTTTCTGCAGCCTCGAAGGCACACAGTGATGGGATTGCGTTCAGTTTATTGTCACGTGTACCGAGGGACAGTGAAAAGCTTTTTTTGCGGGCGGTGCCTTACCGGGGATCGCTTGTTGAAGCTCCGGAGGCCCAGCTCGGCCTGCGGACTTCGGGAGCCCCGGTCTCAGATTCAGATTCAGATTCAAACTTTATTGTCATAGTGCAGTGTACAGTACAGAGACATGGAAATTGCAGTTAGCGTCTTCCCTAGAAGAGCGACATAGAATGTGAGCAATAATTAAAATATATTTACGTACAAAGTCATAGTATTTTTCTCCTGGTGGGTGGAATGTCCGGGGGGGAGGTGGGGGGTGATTGGCAGTCACCGAGGTACAGTGTTGAGTAGTGTAATAGCCGCAGGGAAGAAGCTCAAGTTCAAGTTCAAGTGAGTTGATTGTCATGTGTCCCTGTATAGGACAATGAAATTCTTGCTTTGCTTAAGCACACAGAAAATAGTAGGCATTTACTACAAAACAGATAAATGTGTCCATATACCATGATATAAATATATACACACATGAATAAATAAACTGGTAAAGTGCAAATAACAGAAAGTGGTTGTTAATAATCAGAGTTTTGTCCGAGCCAGGTTTAATAGCCTGATGGCTGTGGGGAAGTAGCTATTCCTGAACCTGGTTGTTGCAGTCTTCAGGCTCCTGTACCTTCTACCTGAAGGTAGCGGGGAGATGAGTGTGTGGCCGGGATGGTGTGGGTCTTTGATGATACTGCCAGCCTTTTTGAGGCAGCGACTGCGATAAATCCCCTCGAAGGAAGGAAGGAAGGTCAGAGCCGATGATGGACTGGGCAGTGTTTACTACTTTTTGTAGTCTTTTCCTCTCCAGGGCGCTCAAGTTGCCGAACCAAGCCACGATGCAACCGGTCAGCATGCTCTCTACTGTGCACCTGTAGAGGTTAGAGAGAGTCCTCCTTGACAATCCGACTCTCCGTAATCTTCTCAGGAAGTAGAGGCACTGATGAGCTTTTTTGATAATTGCGTTAGTTTTCTCGGACCAGGAGAGATCTTCAGAGATGTGCACACCCAGGAATTTGAAGCTCTTGACCCTTTCAACCATCGGACCCGTTGATGTTCCTGGACCTGCTGGTCCGGTAACGGAGAGACCTGTAGGAGGGTAAACAGTCTGTGTTTGGGGTGAGAGCAGTCCTTGGTCTCCAAATCTGAGGAAGGACATTATTGCCATAGAGGGAGTGCAGAGAAGGTTCACCAGACTGATTCCTGGGATGTCAGGACTGTCTTATGAAGAAAGACTGGATAGACTTGGTTTATACTCTCTAGAATTTAGGAGATTGAGAGGGGATCTTATAGAAACGTACAAAATTCTTAAGGGGTTGGACAGGCTAGATGCAGGAAGATTGCTCCCGATGTTGGGGAAGTCCAGGACAAGGGGTCACAGCTTAAGGATAAGGGGGAAATCCTTTAAAACCGAGATGAGAAGAACTTTTTTTCACACAGAGAGTGGTGAACCTCTGGAACTCTCTGCCACAGAGGGTAGTCGAGGCCACAGTTCATTGGCTATATTTAAGAGGGAGTTAGATGTGGCCCTTGTGGCTAAGGGGATCAGAGGGTATGGAGAGAAGGCAGGTACGGGATACTGAGTTGGATGATCAGCCATGATCATATTGAATGGCGGTGCAGGCTCGAAGGGCCGAATGGCCTCTACTCCTGCACCTAATTTCTATGTTTCTATGTTTCTATGTTCCGATCATCCCGGTGGGAAGGCCTGAAACATCGGGCCCCGACCGCGGGTGAACAAAGAGGAAGATGACTGGACTTTGTTGCCTTCACCTCACAGTGGGAAACATTGATTCTGCCATGTGGGGGATGTACATGTTAAATTCTATCGTGTGTTGTGTTCCTTTTATTCGCCTGGCTGTACGGTAACTCAAATACTCACTGTACAATTGGTGCATGTGACACTAAATGTAACTTGAACTTGAATTCAACCCGCCTTTGGAAGACAAAATAGGATTAACCTGGTGGCGCAGCGGGTAGAGTCACTGCCTCACAGCGCCAGAGACCACGGGTTCGATCCCGACCACGGGTGCTTCTGTATGGAGTTTGTACCTTCTCCCCGTGACCTGCGTGGGTTTTCTCCGGGTGCTCCGGTTTCCTCCCACACTCCCAAAGCCGTACAGGTTTGTAGGTTAATTGGCTTCAGTAAAGTTTATAACTTGCCCCTGGTGAGTGTAGGATAGTTCTTGTCAAAGACTAACAGAGGGATACAGCACGGAAACAGGCCCTTCGGCCCAACTTGCCCACGCCAGCCAACAATGTCCCATCTATACTAGTCCCACCTGCCTGTGCTTAGCCCATATCCCTCTAAACCTGTCCTATCCATGAATCTGTCCCAGTGTTTCTTAACATAGAAACATAGAAACATAGAAAATAGGTGCAGGAGTAGGCCATTCGGCCCTTCAAGCCTGCACCGCCATTTGATATGATCATGGCTGATCATCCAACTCAGTATCCCATCCCTGCCTTCTCTCCATACCCCCTGATCCCTTTAGCCACAAGGGCCACATCTAACTCCCTCTTAAATATAGCCAATGAACTGTGGCAGAGAATTCCACAGATTCACCACTCTCTGTGTAAAAAATGATTTCCTCATCTCGGTCCTAAAAGTCTTCCCTCTTATCCTTAAACTGTGTCCCCTAGTTCTGGACTTCCCCAACATCGGGAATAATCTTCCTGCACCTAGCCTGTCCAACCCCTTAAGAATTTTGTAATTAAACATTGTGATAGTCATTGCCTCAACTACCTCCTCCGGCAGCTCGTTCCACACACCCACCACCCTTTGTGTGTGGAAGTTACCCCTCAGATTCCTATTAAATCTTTCCCCCTTCACCTTGTACCTATGTCCTCTGGCTCTCGATTTCCCCAACTCTGAGCGAGAGACTCTGCATCCATAGCTAGTGTGAGGGGTGATCGCTGGCTGGCACGGGCTTGGCGGGCCGAAGGGCCTGTTTCCGCACTGTACCTCTGATCTAAACTAAAATTACAAATGTGCAGGAGTGAACTGCGGACGCTGATTTAAGTCGAAGATAGAGGCACAAAAATCTGGAGTAACTCAGCGGGACAGGCAGCATCTCTGGAGGGAAGGAATGGGTGACAATAGACAATAGACAATAGGTGCAGGAGGAGGCCATTCGGCCCTTTGAGCCAGCACCGCCATTCAATGTGACCATGGCTGATCATCCCCAATCAGTACCCCGTTCCTGCCTTCTCCCCATATCCACTGACTCCGCTATCTTTAAGAGCCCTATCTAGCTTTCTCTTGAAAGCATCCAGAGAACCTGCCTCCACCGCCCTCTGAGGCAGAGAATTCCACAGACTCACCACTCTCTGTGAGAAAAAGTGTTTCCTCGTCTCCGTTCTAAATGGCTTACCCCTTATTCTTAAACTGTGTGGCCCCTGGTTCTGGACTCCCCCAACATCGGGAACATGTTTCCTGCCTCTAGCGTGTCCAAGCCCTTAACAATCTTATATGTTTCAATATATTCGACATTGTGGGTCGAGACCCTTGTTTGGACTGAAACCGTTTTTTGGGACATGATCTTCAGCGGGTGTTGGATTACGCGATGATCTGGGCACATGAGTGGTTGAGATGTAGATACGGATGTAGCTGCAAGCTGCTCACTGTTCTGGCCACGGCAACAGGGCCTAGTCACGATGACAAATGAACCCTTCAGCTAAAGTGGCGTATATACGCAACAGTGCCCCGCCACAGAGTAGCAGAAACCCCTCGACAAACACAACTCCCTGCCGGAGGCCAGCAGGCTTTGATTAATATGCCCTGCTCCACCCGCCCTCAACCTTTTGAAGGCTAAATATAAGCAGCGAGGCCCGAGACAAGGGGAACGGGGGTGGAAGCATCGCCGCACTGGAAATATATCCAGGAACATTGACCGAAACCAGACAACATGAAAAATAAATAACTTTTCCAACAGGGGCTTTCCCTGTCGAAAGGGGGAATGTTTTTGTTTAAGGCTGCCACTGGGAAAGGCCTTTGGTGCTCAGTCTAATACACCAAGGATACGGAACATATAACAGCAGTTGCACATGCAGGATTCAGACTGTGGACATGCAGCGTGGAAACAGGTTCTTCGGCCCATCGAGACCGTGCTGACCAGCGATCACCCCGTACACTAGCACTATCACACACACACACACACGCACGCACGCGCACACACGCGCCCGCGCACACACACACACACACGCACGCACGCACACACGCACGCACGCGCACACACACACAGACACGCACACACGCACACACACGCACACACACACACAGACACACACACACACACACGCACGCACGCACGCACGCACACACACGCACGCACACACGCACGCACACACACACACACACACACACACACACACACACACACACACACACACACACACACACACACACAGCCACACACACACACACACACACACACACACACAGACACACAGACACACACACACACACACACACACACACACACGGAACAGTTTAACATTTCTCTTTTTTTTTGTGAAGCCAATGAACCTACAAACCCGCACGTCTTTGGAGTACGGGAGGAAACCCAGGCGGTCACGTAAATATGTAAATTGTCCCGAGTGTGTGTAGGATAGTGTTAGTGTGCGCGGACCGCTGGTCGGCGCGGACTCGGTGGGCCGAAGGGCCTGTTCCCTCGCTGTATCTCTAGAACTAAACTAAACTAAACAAAACATAACTAGGTGCAAGTGACAATAAAGTATTATCATCATCAGAAACTTTTCCCAAGGTAAACACCCTGGATTAAAGGCCCACTCACTTCAAAACTCTGCCTTTCGGATCACCTCAGAACAGATGGCTGCCTGAAAGCTAAATATTTAATTCCAAATATTTTATTCCAAAGTTCCTTTTTAAAGAAGACCAGATTGTAGCTGCTTTGAGAAATGGATCGGGGTGAAGTTTACCACCCTTGGGATAAGGAGAATGATTTATATCCTGCCTCGGCCCCATTTACAGCTCTTGGAGTTGAAATTAATTATGATGAACGGCACGGCATATTTCTCCGCCCGGGTCCCTTCCCCGCACAACATCTCAAGTTAAAACTCAGCAAATGATTATAGCTCACAACAGTTTTTCGGCAGTAATTGCAGCTTGCCAGAGGCGCATTAAGCCCTTACACTGATTGGCAGCACCTTAAAACCAGGGAAACAGTTCTGGGCCTAGTCTGCAGCAAAAAGCCTGGGCTCTTGGTGTGGTCACCATGGTTACGGCAACACCATTACCTGAGAGAGGGAGAGAGAGAGAGAGCTTAGGCCGAGGCATCTTTCAACACCGATGTCTGCTAACACCCACCACATGTCACACTTTGATG
Organism: Amblyraja radiata; assembly: GCF_010909765.2. Taxonomy (NCBI): domain Eukaryota; kingdom Metazoa; phylum Chordata; class Chondrichthyes; order Rajiformes; family Rajidae; genus Amblyraja; species Amblyraja radiata. The sequence goes on from NC_045980.1 coordinate 34,832,739, forward strand.
GATCGGCAGGGAGCGAAGCAGTGATTTTAATTTTAATAAGTTGTTCAAACTCCAGGTTAAGGCTCGGAGCGGAGTAATTAAGCAGGAGGGCTTTGACGTTTTGCACAGGGCATTAACGTCTCTTCAGGGAGAATTTACAAACTGGAAGAGCAGTTCCCTGCAGTCTCAACGCCATTGAAAATTGTATCATGTTTTTTTATTTTTTAGTTAATTGTGGATAAATGTGAGTTTATCCACTTTGGTGACAAAAACAGATTATTATCTAAATGGTGTCAAGTTGGGAAAAGGGGAAGTACAACGGGATCTGGGAGAATTCAATGTTAATGCCATCCGGACGCAAGGTCCCCAGACGGAATATGAGGTGCTGTTCCTCCAATTTCCGCTGTTGCTCACTCTGGCAATGGAGGAGACCATTATTTTTTAGTTTGTTTTATTTCAGAGATACAGCGCGGAAACAGGCCCTTCGGCCCACCGAGTTTGTGCTAACCAGCGATTCCCCGCACATTAACACTTTCCCACACACACTAGGGACAATTTACACTTACACCAAGCCAACTGTGGATAAATGTGAGTTTATCCACTTTGGTGACAAAAACAGATTATTATCTAAATGGCGTCAAGTTGGGAAAAGGGGAAGTACAGCGGGATCTGGGGGTCCTTGTTCATCAGTCAATGAAAGTAAGCATGCAGGTACAGCAGGCAGTGAAGAAAGCGAATGGCATGTTGGCCTTCATAACAAGAGGAGTTAAGTATAGGAGCAAAGAGGTCCTCCTGAAGTTGTACAGGGCCCTAGTGAGACCACACCTGGAGTATTGTGTGCAGTTTTGGTCTCCAAACTTGAGGAAGGACATTCTTGCTGTTGAGGGAGTGCAGCGTAGGTTCACGAGGTTAATTCCCGGGATGGCAGGACTGTCATATGTTGACAGATTGGAGCAGCTGGGCTTGTACACTCTGGAGTTTAGAAGGATGAGACGGGATCTCATTGAGACATATAAGATTGTTAAGGGTTTGGACACGCTAGAGGCAGGAAACATGTTCCCGATGTTGGGGGAGTCCAGAACCAGGGGCCACAGTTTAAGAATAAGGGCTAAGCCATTTAGAACGGAGACGAGGAAACACTTTTTCACACAGAGAGTGGTGAGTCTGTGGAATTCTCTGCCTCAGAGGGCGGTGGAGGCCGGTTCTCTGGATGCTTTCAAGAGAGAGCTAGATAGGGCTCTTAAAGATAGTGGAGTCAGGGGATATGGGGAGAATGCACCAAAGGCCACTCTCCCTATCACCCCCTCTCTCCCCTCTCCCTCCCTCTCTCTCTCTCTCCCCCTCTCTCCCTCACTCTCTCCCCCTCTCTCCCCCCTCTTCCGCTCTCTCCATCTCTCACTCTCTCTCCCCCTCCCCCTTCATTCTCTCTCCCTCTCTCCCCCTCTCTCCCCTCTTCCTCTCTCCATCTCCACTCCCACCCTAACACTAACACTATCCTACACACACTAGGGACAATGTACTCACTCTCTGTCACCCCTGCACTCTCCCCCTCTCTCCAACTCTCTCCCCCTCTCCACTCTACCTATCACCCCCTCTCTCCCCTCTCCCCCTCTCCCTCCCTCTCTCTCTCTCTTCCCCTCTCTCACCCCCTCCCCTCTCTCCCACACTCTCTCCCCCCTGGGAGAGAGGAGGAGAGGGGAGAGAGAGGGAGAGGGAGAGAGGGGGAGAGAGAGGGAGAGGGAAGGGAGAGAGGGGGAGAGAGAGGGAGAGGGAAGGGAGAGAGGGGGAGAGAGAGGGAGAGGGAGAGGGAGAGAGGGGGAGAGAGAGGGAGAGGGAAGGGAGAGAGGGGGAGACGGACTAAAGCATACACCGGGGAAGTGAAACACCATGCGGGCTGGTGAGGTGAGGTGAGGTGAGGGGGGGATGAGAGGTGAGGTGAGGTGAGGGGGGGATGAGAGGTGAGGGGGGGATGAGAGGCCCCTCACTGTGTCTCTGCTGGCCATATCCCGGTGGATATCAGCCCGGAGGGGGCGCGACCACCCCGGCTGACAGCTTCTTTGTGCACTCCATGATTGATGAGAGCGTGTCCTGGATGCGATCATTGTACCTGCCCCCCCCCCCAGTCCCCGACCCCCCCTCTCTGCCGTCCTGATCTTATCTGTGGAGCCAGCACACCTTGCTGCCATAGACTACAGAGGCTGCCCCTCTGGGCATGAGGTGGTCCCGACACCGTTGGGCTTTGACTACTCTGCCCCCCCCCCCCCTCCCCCCTCCCCATCCACCGGCCCTCCAGCCCCACCTGTTGCTTTGTGAATGTAACACTATTCCCTTATCTCTGAAGGTGAGTGGAGATAGGAAGCATCTCGTTCCACAAGCTCGACGGGCTGAGCCATTTGTCAATGTTCCCTCCTCTGCTGCAATCTCCCATCTTCAATTACCAGCGCCCTATCTTGTCCATCGGTGGTCAATCAATCATCATTAGATCCGCCCGTCTAGAAGGGTCTCGACCCGAAACGGTCGCCCGTTCCCTTCCCTCCGGAGATGCTGCCTGCCCCGCTGAGTTACTCCAGCATTCTGTGTCCATCTTAAGATTTACGCTCCTCACTTCCGTTCAGGCCCAGATCCCAACCCGGCTGCTCGTCACACAAGTGTGAAAACGGACACCTCCAGATTCAGGGACAGTTTCTTCCCGGCTGTTACATAGATACATAGATAGATACATAGAAATTAGGTGCAGGAGTAGGCCATTCGGCCCTTCGAGCCTGCACCGCCATTCAATATGATCATGGCTGATCATACAACTCAGTATCCCGTACCTGCCTTCTCTCCATACCCCCTGATCCCTTTAGCCACAAGGGCCACATCTAACTCCCTCTTAAATATAGCCAATGAACTGGCCTCAACTACCCTCTGTGGCAGAGAGTTCCAGAGATTCACCACTCTCTGTGTGAAAAAGTTTTTCTCATCTCGGTCCTAAAGGATTTCCCCCTTATCCTTAAGCTGTGACCCCTTGTCCTGGACTTCCCCAACATCGGGAACAATCTTTCTGCATCTAGCCTGTCCAACCCCATAAGAATTTTGTACGTTTCTATAAGATCCCCTCTCAATCTCCTAAATTCTAGCGAGTATAAGCCAAGTCTATCCAGTCTTTCTTCATATGAAAGTCTTGACATCCCAGGAATCAGTCTGGTGAACCTTCTCTGCACTCCCTCTATGGCTATAATGTCCTTCCTCAGATTTGGAGACCAAAACTGTACGCATTATTCCAGGTGTGGTCTCACCAAGACCCTGTACAACTGCAGTAGAACCTCCCTGCTCCTATACTCAAATCCTTTTGCTATGAAAGCTAACATACCATTCGCTTTCTTCACTGCCTGCTGCACCTGCATGCCTACTGTTATCAGGCAACTGAACCATCCTACCACAACTAGCGAGCAGTGCTGAACTACTATCTACCTCATTGGTGACCCTTGGACTATCCTTGATCGGACTTGAAACATATAAGATTATTAAGGGCTTGGACACGCTAGAGGCAGGAAACATGTTCCCGATGTTGGGGGAGTCCAGAACCAGGGGCCACACAGTTTAAGAATAAGGGGTAAGCCATTTAGAACGGAGACGAGGAAACACTTTTTCTCACAGAGAGTTGTGAGTCTGTGGAATTCTCTGCCTCAGAGGGCGATGGAGGCTGGTTCTCTGGATGCTTTCAAGAGAGAGCTAGATAGGGCTCTTAAAGATAGCGGAGTCAGGGGATATGGGGAGAAGGCAGGAACGGGATACTGATTGGGGATGATCAGCCATGATCATATTGAATGGCGGTGCTGGCTTGAAGGGCCGAATGGCCTACTCTTGCACCTATTTTCTATGTTTCTATATTGCTCTTACTATTTAGGGAAACATAGAAACATAGAAAATAGGTGGATGGCTGATTGACCAAAATCAGTACCCTGTTCCTGCTTTCTCCCCATATCCTCTGATTCCCCTGATCCCCTAGGAGCTAATTCTAACTCTCTCTTGAAAACATCCAGTGAATTGGCCTCCACTGGGCAGGCGATTTATGGAGAGCTGGGAGGAACTGCGGTTTCGATCAATACAGGTTTCCCTGGATTGCCGTTTAAATAAAATTATAAAAGGACTGGACAAGCTAGATGCAGGAAAACATTTTCCCAAGGTAGACAAAAGTGCTGGAGAAACTCAGCGGGTGCAGCAGCATCTATGGAGCGAAGGAAATAGGCAACGTTTCGGGACGACACCATTCATCAGACTCAGACTTCTTTCCCAATGTTGGGGGAGTCCAGAACCAGGGGCCACAGATTTGGGGTAGGGCATTTAGAACTGAGATGAGGAAAAACTTTTTCACCCAGAGAGTTGTGAATCTGTGGAATTCTCTGCCTCAGGAGGCAGTGTCGGCCGATTGACTGGATGCTTTCAAAAGAGTTAGATAGTGCACTTAGGGCTAGTGGAATATGGGGCGAAGGCAGGAACGGGGGATTTAAATATATAACGGGGCTGGGCTGCATTCTTGGGCAGAGGAAACTTTATTGGTCTTGTTTTGGGTAAAGCTGGAATTTCTTGAGCGTTTCTCATAGAGTGAGACAGCGTGAAAACGGGCCCTTCAGCCCAACTTCCCCACACCGGCCAACAATGTCCCAGCTACACTAGTCCCACCTGCCCGCGTTTGGCCCATATCCCTCCAAACCTGTCCTATCCATGTACCTGTCTAGCTGTTTCTTAAACGTTGGGATAGGGCGGCACGGTGGCACAGCGGTAGAGTCCATGCCTCACAGCGCCGGTGACCCGGGTTCGATCCCGGCTACGGGCGCTGTCTGCACGGAGTCTGTACGTTTCCCCCGTGACCTGCTTGGGTTTTCTCCGAGATCTTCGGTTTCCTCCCACACTCCAGACAAACAGTTTTACAGGTTAATTGGCTTGGTGTAAATGTAAATTGTCCCTAGTGTGTGTAGGATAGTGTTAGTGTGCGGGGATTGCTGGTCGGCGCGGACCCGGTGGGCCGAAGGGCCTGTTTCCGTGCTGTATCTCTAAAACTAAAATTAAAAAATATAAAAACTAGTCCCTGCTTCAACTACCTCCTCCGGCAGCTCGTTCCATACACCCACACTAACTGTGTGAAAAAGTTACCCCTCGGATTCCTATTAAATCTTTTCCCCTTCACCTTGAACCTATGTCCTCTGGTCCTCGATTCCCCTACTCTGGGCGAGAGACTCTGTGCGTCTACCCGATCTATTCCTCTCATGATTTTATACACCTCTATAAGATCACCGCTCATCCTCCTGCGCTCCATGGAATAGAGTCCCAACCTGCTCAACCTCTCCCTGTAGCTCATACCCTCTAGTCCTGGCAACATCCTGGTAAATCTGCCCTGCTACCCTTTCCAGCTTGACAGCATCTTTCCTGTAACACGGTGCCCAGAACTGAACACTATACTATAAATGTGGCCTCACCAACGTTTCACACAACTGCAACATGACCTCCTAACGTCTGGACAGACACAAAAAGCCGGAGTAACTCAGCGGGCCAGGCTGCGTCAATGGAGAAATGGAACAGGTGAAGTTTTGGGTCGAGACCCTTCTTCAGACTGAGAGGGAAACGAGAGATATAGGCGGTGATGTAGCGAGACAGAGAACAAATGAATGAAAGATATGCAAAAATGTAACGCTGATAAAGGAGACAGGCCATGGTTGGCTGTGGTCGAGGTGAAAACCAGTTACAGGCAATGAGACTCAACACGACGACTTTGAAGCTAGTACAGTAAAGATGGTGGGGGAGAGGTGGAGAGAGATGCGGTGCAAGGGTTACTTGAAGCTAGAGAAATCAAGATTCATACCGCTGGGGTACGAGCTGCCCAAGCGAAATATGAGGTGCTGCTCCTCCAATTTGCGCTGGGCCTCACTCTGACAGTGGAGGAGGCCCAGGACAGAAAGGTCAGTGTGGGAACGGGAGGGGGAGTTGAAGTGTTTGGCAACTAGTAGGCCCAGGCCCCAACTTCTATACTCAATACTCTGGCTGATGAAGGCTAACGTGCCAAAAGCCTTTTTGACCACCATATCTTGGTGATTTTTTTTCTCCTCACCTTCAGGGGAGGGGGAAGGGGAGGGGGAGGGAGGGGGGGGGGAGGGGGGGAATCGGATGGTTGTATCGTGGTGTGTGGGAACAACTCCAGGCCGAAGGTCACTCGAGGCTTGGTCGTTTTGCCCGCACATTAAGGCCTCTTTGAGGTTGAAAGCAATTCACCTGTAGCCTGAGTACATCACCTGGTGCTGTCATCACCCTGTGTGATGTGGGCCGTGTGAAGCAGATCCCAGAACCCACACACACACACACACCTCACCTTTCAGCACAGGAATCAGTGCAAGGCCTGCAACAAAACAGCTGGGCCTGGCTGGCTGCAACTCTACACCATTCTCCTGTGAGTTATTCGTGCTAGAGATTTTAGGGCCTACGCACTGCAGGCTGATGTCTACGGACATTGGTTTAGTTTAAGATAGACACTAAAGTTTTGCTTTTTATTTGGTTTTCGGAGATACAACGCGGCAACAGACCCTTTGGCCCGCCGAGTTCGTGCCGACCAACGACCGCCCTTAAGGGCCTGTCCCACTTGCACGACCTAATTCACGGCCTCTGCCGAGTTTGCCCTTGACTCAAACTCGCAGCATGGTCGTCACGAGGTCGTAGGTAGGCCGTAGCAGGCCGTGATGCTAGTCGTAGGTACTCGTGGCATCAAGTAGGTCGGGGCGTTTTTCTAGCCTGTCGAAAAATGTCCACGAGTAAAAAAGGTCGTGAATTAGGTCGTGAAAGTGGGACAGGGGTTTAACACGAGCACACATTACATACTGGTGATTATTGGGGATCTGAAGAAGGGTCTCGACACGAAACTTCGCCTACTCCTTTCCTCCATAGATGCTGCCTCACCCGCTGAGTTTCTCCAGTATTTTTTGTCCACATACTGGGGACTAGTTTAGTTTAGAGATACAGCGCGGAAACAGGCCCTATCGCACCGGCCAATGATCCCCGCACACTAACATTATCACTCACACACACACACACACACACACACACACACACACACACACACACACACACACACACACACACACACACACACACACACACACACACACACACACACACACACACACACACACACACACACACACACACACACACACACACACACACACACAATTTACATTTACACCAAGCTAATCTATAGCCCCGCATGTCTTTGGAGTACGGGAGGAAACCTGAGCACCCGGAGAAAACCCACGCAGGTCACTGGGAGAACGTGCAAACTCCGTACAGACAGCACCCGCAGTCAGGATCGAACCCGGGTCTCTGGCACAGCAAGTTCTGTAAGGCAGCAACTCTGCCGCTGCAGTTAGACTACACATTATGGACAACTTTACCGAAGTCAATTAGCCTACAAACCTGTGCAGGAAGGAACTGCAGATGTTGGTTTAAACCAAAGGCAGACACAAAGAGCTGGAGTAACTCAGCGGGTCAGGCAGCATTTCTGGAGAACATGGATAGGTGACGTTTCGGATCGGGACCCTTCTTCAGATTTTCTCAAGCTGAAACATCACCGATTCCTCTCCTCCAGAGATGCTGCCTGACCCGCTGAGTTACTCCAGCTCTTTGGGTCTGCCTTCAACCCACAAACCTGCACGTCTTTGGAGCGTGGGAGGAAACCGGAGCACCCGGAGAAAACCCACACAGGTCACGGGGAGAACTCCGTACAGACAGCACCCGCAGTCGGGATTGAACCCGGGTCCCTGGCGCTGTGAGGCAGCAGCTCTACCCGCTGCGCCACCGTGCCGCCCACAGTGCCATGCGCCTGGCGTGGGCACTAACGTAGCAACAACCTGACACTAAATCCTCTTGCAATATGGGCTCAGTCTGAAATAGAAGGTGGACGCAAAAAGCTGGAGTAACTCAGCGGATGAGGCAGCATCTCTGGAGAGAAGGAATGGGCAACGTTTCAGGTCGAGACCCTTCTTCAGTCTGAAGAGTTGTGAGTCTGTGGAAATCTCTGCCTCAGAGGGAGGTGGAGGCTGGTTCTCTGGATACTTTCAAGACAGAGCTAGATAGGGCTCTTAAAGATAGCGGAGTCAGGGGATATGAGGCGAAGGCAGGAACGGGGTACTGATTGGGGATGATCAGCCGTGATCACATTGAATGGCGGTGCTGGCTCGAAGGGCCGAATGTCCTACTCCTGCACCTGTTGTCTATTGACCCGAAACTTCGCCCATTCCTTCTCCCCAGAGATGCTGCCTGTCCCGCTGAGTTACTCCAGCATTTTGCGTCTGTGTTGGGGTGAGTGGGATGCTTCCAGGCATTCTGTACACCACCTGGAGTTTTGGGTTTGAATTTGAGTTCAGTTTATCGTGGCGTTTATTGTACGAGCTACGAATTTACTGAGCTGAAAGCAAAAGAATAAAGAATGTCACGGCACATCGGTACAGGTGACAATACAGAACTGTTGACCCATTCACTGTCCCCACCACCACAGTTTAAAACCAGTGACCCCATCAGTCCACCGGTTAGCAGGAAGTGACAAACTCCGCTCTCATCACACCCTGCCCTTGTGTAAAATTAGCAGCTCGCTCGATTATCAGAGCAAGGCTCCTTATCACTCAGTAAATCGCAAGTCAAATAGTCGTTACTTGTTTTCACCCCTGTCTGAACACAGATTGAACCCTGGGCTTCAGCTAATCCCCCTTCCATTCCATTCAGGGTCGAGAACAAACCAATGGATTGCCGCCCCTCCAGCCAGCTCCCATCAACGCAAATAGTTGCTGAAGGGCTTTTAACTGGTGCTGCATAACCGGTCATTGAAAACCAATATGTGGACAACAGTCTGAAGAAGGGTCTCGACCCGAAACGTCACCCATTCCTTCTCCCCAGAGATGCTGCCTGCCTGTCCCGCTGAGTTACTCCAGCTTTTTGTCACTAACTTCAGTTCCTTCCTCCGACACGTGGGGACAAAGAGCCACGGACGCTGGTTAATACACAAGAGGACAGCATGGTGGCGATAGAGTTGTTGTCTTACAGCGCCAGAGTCCTGGGTTCGATCCTGACCTCGGGCGCTGCCTGCACGGAGTTTGCACGTTCTCTCAGAGCCCTGTATGTGGCGACTCTTTGCATATGTGGCGGCTCTTTGTTCCCGATGTTGGGGAAGTCCAGGACAAGGGGTTCACAGCTTAAGGATAAGGGGGAAATCCTTTAGGACCGAGATGAGAAGAAACTTTTTCACACAGAGAGTGGTGAATCTGTGGAACTCTCTGACACAGAGGGTAGTCGAGGCCAGTTCATTGGCTATATTTAAGAGGGAGTTAGATGTGGCCCTTGTGGCTAAAGGGATCAGGGGATATGGAGAGAAGGCAGGTACGGGATACTGAGTTGGTTGATCAGCCATGATCATATTGAATGGCGGTGCAGGCTCGAAGGGCCGAATGGCCTACTCCTGCACCTATTTTCTATGTATCTATGTATCTATACTATGCAAAATAAAGAATCTAACTGTGACAATAGACAATAGACAATAGGTGGAGGAGTAGGCCATTCGGCCCTTCGAGCCTGCACCGTCACTCAATGTGATCATGGCTGATCATCCCTAATCAGTACCCCGTTCCTGCCTTCTCCCTATATCCCCTGACTCCACTATCTTTAACAGCCCTATCTAGCTCTCTCTTGAAAGTATCCAGAGAACCTCTGAGGCAGAGAATTCCACAGACTCACAAGTCTCTGGGAGAAAAAGTGTTTCCTTGTCTCCGTTCTAAATGGCTTACTCCTTATTCTTAAACTGTGGCTTCTGATTCTGGACTCCCCCAACATCGGGAACATGTTTCCCGCCTCTAGCCTGTCCAAACCCTTAATAATCTTACATGTTTCAATGAGAATTCCCTCTCATCCTTCTCAACTCTAGAGTGTACAAGCCCAGCCGCTCCATTCTCTCAGCGTATGACAGTCCCGCCATCCCGGGAATTAACCTTGTAAACCTACGCTGCACTCCCTCAATAGCAAGAATGTCCTTCCTCAAATTAGGGGACCAAAACTGCACACAATACTCCAGGTGTGGGTCTCACTAGGGCCCTGTACAACTGCAGGAGGACCTCTTTGCTCCTATACTCAACTCCTCTTGTTATGAAGGCCAACATGCCATTCGCTTTCTTCACTGCCTTCTGATCTCCCACATCGACTGGACTGGACCATCCCTCCTACCGAACCCGCTGCATCTGCCACAACTTAACAAACCTCCAAAGGCATTTTATTTCCAGTCCCATTCGGGGCACACACTGCCCTATTAATTGCCTGTGAACGGCGGGGGCCAGGCTCGAAGGGCCTGTATCCGCACTGCATCTCCGCAGTCGAACATCTAAAGAGGGTAATATGTTGTGTGCTGCCTGCCTAATCCGATAAGTTAAAAAAAAAAAAGTCATTTATCAGGAACAAGATATATAAACTGCAGCAAGGCAAATAAGCAATAGATACCTTCTACTGAAAGAAGGCAAACATGGAAATAATGGCGACCTTCAGCAAGATTGGATATTCCAGCCCATATTAAACCAACAAGCTGCTACTCTGAATGCCACCATTATCTTCGCCCCCTGTTGTTGCCAACTGCTTTTTGTATTTTCCATACATCGACATTATTTGTTTTATCCCCTCACATGCATTAATAATGGCCGATCTTAAAGGGGAAGGCAGATCCTCTGGCAGTTTAGTTCCTTCTTCGTCTTGGTGTATGGCGTGCACAGCCTAGAGTTGGGGGACAACTTGTTCTATTTGCTCTCATTTGATTGTGCACCGCAGGTTGATTGCATTCGTCGAAACAGGGCGGACCACATGAAGGTTGCAATCTCCCACCCCGCAGTTTGGTTTGGTTTAGAGAGATACAGCGCGGAAACAGGCCCTTCGGCCCGCCGAGTCCGTGCCGACCAGCGATCCCCCGATCCTCTTTAAGGGCCTGTCCCACTTTCACGACCTAATTCACGACCTCTGCCGAGTTTGCCCTTGACTCGTATTCGCAACATGGTCGTCACGAGGTCGTAGGAGGTCGTAGGTAGGTCGTTGGTAGGGCGTAGCAGATCGTGATGCTAGTCGTAGGTAGTCATGGCATCAAGTAGGCCGGGGCGTTTTTCTAGCCTGATGAAAATATTCACGAGTAAAAAAGGTCGTGAATTAGGTTGTGAAAGTGGGACAGGGATTTACATAGAAACATAGAAAATAGGTGCAGGAGTAGGCCATTCGGCCCTTCGAGCCTGCACCGCCATTCAATATGATCATGGCTGATCATCCAACTCAGTATCCCATCCCTGCCTTCTCTCCATACCCCCTGATCCCTTTAGCCACAAGGGCCACATCTAACTCCCTCTTAAATATAGCCAATGAACTGTGGCCTCAACTACCTTCTGTGGCAGAGAATTCCACAGATTCACCACCCTCTGTGTGAAAAATGATTTTCTCATCTCGGTCCTAAAAGACTTCCCCCTTATCCTTAAACTGTGACCCCTTGTTCTGGACTTCCCCAACATCGGGAACAATTAACACTAACACTTTTCCCCAGCTGTTATCAGGCAACAGAACCATCCTACCACCAACTAATGAGAGGTTTTGACCAACCATCCACCTCGTTGGAGATCTTCAGGCTATTTTTAATTAGACTGTCCCTGAATCTGGAGGTGTATGTGTGCGTTTTCACACTTCTGTACCTCTTGCCCGACGGGGGAGAGGGGAGAAGAGGGAGTGGCCGGTGGTGAGACTGGTCCTCGATTGTGCTGCTGGCCTTGCCGAGGCAGCGTGAGGTGTAGATGGAGTCGGTGGGAAGGGAGGTTGGTTTCCGTGACGGTCTGGGCTGCGTCCACAATTCGCGACTCCTTGCCGTCTTGGGATGGAGTTGTCCGCGAAGCAAGCTGGGATGCCTCCCGATAAAATGCTGTCTCCGACCCATCTGTGGTAATATCGATCGGGAGGTAGATATTGACAAGGTAGCCTAAGAGAACGCTCCTTGTCTTTGAAGAGTTGTCCTAGGTTTGCTGATTGAGTCAGAGAGCGATACAGTGTGGAGACAGGCCCTTCGGCCCAACTTGCAGTACCCCTGTGCCCTCAACGACCGGGTCGACCCTCGAGGATTCACCACCGACAAGGCTCCACCAGGTACAGCAGGCAGTGAAGAATGCAAATGGCATGTTGGTCTTTATAACAAGAGCAGTCAAGTATAGGAGCAAAGAGGTCCTTCTGCAGTTGTACAGGGCCCTAGTGAGACCACACCTGGAGTATTGTGTGCAGTTTTGGTCTCCAAATTTGAGGAAGGACATTCTTGCTATTGAGGGAGTGCAGCGTAGGTTCACCAGGTTGATTCCCGGGATGGCGGGACTGTCATACGCTGAGAGAATGGAGCAGCTGGGCTTGTACTCTCTGGAATTTAGAAGGATGAGAGGTTATCTCATTGAGACACATAAGATTATTAAGGGTTTGGACACGCTAGAGACAGGAAACATGTTCCCGATGTTGGGGGAGTCCAGAACCAGAGGCCACACAGTTTAAGAATAAGGAGTAAGCCATTTAGAACGGAGATGAGGAGACACTTTTTCTCACAGAGAGTGGTGAGTCTGTGGAATTCTCTGCCTCAGAGGGCGGTGGAGGCCGGTTCTCTGGATGCTTTCAAGAGAGAGCTAGATAGGGCTCTTAAAAATAGCGGAGTCAGGGGATATGGGGAGAAGGCAGGTACTGATTGGGGATGATCAGCCATGATCACATTGAATGGCGGTGCTGGCTCGAAGGGCCGAATGGCCGAATGGCCTACTCCTGCACCTATTGTCTATTGTCTATTGTACCTGCCAAGGCTCCGCCGCTGTGTTTCCCAGTCTCTCTCCCTGGCTGTCAGACATCACAGGTCCACCCTCGCCCAGGGTTGACATAACCATATAACCATATACCAATTACAGCACGGAAACAGGCCATCCCGGCCCTACAAGTCCGTGCCGAACAACTTTTTTCCCTTAGTCCCACCTGCCTGCACTCATACCATAACCCTCCATTCCCTTCTCATCCATATGCCTATCCAATTTATTTTTAAATGATACCAACGAACCTGCCTCCACCACTTCCACTGGAAGCTCATTCCACACAGCCACCACTCTCTGAGTAAAGAAGTTCCCCCTCATGTTACCCCTAAACTTCTGTCCCTTAATTCTGAAGTCATGTCCTCTTGTTTGAATCTTCCCTATTCTCAAAGGGAAAAGCTTGTCCACATTAACTCTGTCTATCCCTCTCATCATTTTAAAGACCTCTATCAAGTCCCCCCTTAACCTTCTGCGCTCCAGAGAATGATACGGTATGGAAACAGGCCCTTCGGCCCAACTTGCACGCACCAGCCAGCCAATATGTCCCAGCTACACTAGTCTTACCTGCCTGCGTTTGGTCCGTATCCCTCCAAACCTGTCCGACCCATGGTATCTACCTATGGAAGAAGACAGGACCTTGGATCGATGCCTCATCTGAAAGATGTGATGAATGAGAGTGTGGCTCTCTGGTTCTGAAGAATGCCCGTTTTTATAAACGACATTCCATTGGTTATTTTTCCTGCCTTCGGAACAAGGTCTTATTCAACGGATATAATGTGCCGTGGGTTCCTCGTGCTGGTTTTGACCCTGAGGAACTATTTCCTTGGTAAATCTGTGAACTGTTTTTGTTGGCCGTCTCAGGGGTTCAATGGGCCAGCACTGGTCCAGGTTCTGCAGAGTTCAGAAGGTCGGGACCCCAGGAGTTTGGTCCAGTTTACAGATGCAGCGCGGAAACAGGCCCTTCGGCCCACCGTGTCCGCGCCGACCAGCGATCGCCCGTTCCCACGTTATCCCACTTTCTCATCCACACTAGGGGGCGATTTCACAGTTTGTGGGCCTCTAGTGTGTCCAAAGGGCTTGGACAGGCTAGAGGCAGGAAACATGTCCCCGATGTTGGGGGAGTCCAGAACCAGGGGCCACAGTTTAAGAATAAGGAGTAAGCCATTTAGAACGGAGACGAAATTTGAAAATAGGTGCAGGAGTAGGCCATTCGGCCCTTCGAGCCAGCACCATCATTCAATGTGATCATGGCTGATCATCCAACTCAGTATCCTGTACCTGCCTTCTCTCCATACCCCCTGATCCCTTTAGCCACAAGGGCCACATCTAACTCCCTCTTAAATATAGCCAATGAACTGTGGCCTCAACTAGTTTCTGTGGCAGAGAATTCCACAGATTCGCCACTCTCTCTGTAAAATTTTTTTATCATCTCGGTCCTAAAAGACTTCCCCCTTATCCTTAAACAGTGACCCCTTGTTCTGGACTTCCCCAACATCGGGAACAATCTTCCTGCATCTAGCCTGTCCAACCCCATAAGAATTTTGTAAGTTTCTATAAGATCCCCCCTCAATCTTCTAAATTCTAGCGAGTACAATGGATGATCAGCCATGATCATATAGAATGGCGGTGCAGGCTCGAAGGGCCGAATGGCCTCTACTCCTGCACCTATTTTCCATGTCGATGTTTCTACAAGCCGAGTCTATCCAGTCTTTCTTCATATGAAAGTCCTGCCATCCCAGGAATCAGTCTGGTGATCGGGGAGGGGGGGCGGGCGGGCGGTCGACTCGGGATTGGGTTGGGATGGCGATGGGCGACACTGGGGCCCGGGCACGGCGGCGGCGGTGGCGGCGGGACGTCTGATATGACCAGACGCGTCTGGTACTGGAGGCGTCCCACCAGACGGGTAGGGAGGTGGGGGGGGGTGGGGGGGGGGATATTCAGAAACCCCCTTGTCTATCTCGACACAAGGCCCAGGTGTCCCTTACCTACCTCAGGGCGACCAGTCACGTCCCTGTACACTGCGGGCCCAGTCCCATCTCACACACACACACATACCATTTGTCACGAGTTGCCAATGACTGCTGGCAAAGTTTGAAGCATAAACTACTCATCAACATGACGGATGGAGTTAAAATAATTCCACAACAAAGGAGGAGTTGAAAGACTTGACTTGTAAGTGTCTTTCTTGCTCGAATCCAGGCGGAGTTTAAAAAGCGATCAGATTGCATCTCACATTGAGGCGTTCACCTCCCACACACACTTCGGTTTCTCGATTCGGTTCCGTTTCGTTTATTGTCACATGCCGAGGTACGGTGAAAAGCTTTCAAGAAGGAACTGCAGATGCTGGAAAATCGAAGGTAGACAAAAGTGCTGGAGGAACTCAGCTGGGGTGCAGCAGCATCTATGGAGCTGATGAGCTACTCCAGCTTATTTTTGCGAATTTAAGAATAAGGGGTAAGCCATTTGGAACGGAGACGAGGAAATACTTTTTCACACAGCGAGTTGTGAGTCTGTGGAATTCCCTGCCTCAGAGGGCGGTGGAGGCTGGTCCTCTGGATGCTTTCAAGAGAGAGTTAGATAGGGCTCGTAACGATAGCGGAGTCAGGGGATATGGGGAGAAGGCAGGAACGGGGTACTGATTGGGGATGAACAGCCATGATCTCATTGAATGGCGGTGCTGGCTCGAAGGGCTGAATGGCCTCTACTCCTGCACCTGTTGTCTATTGTCTAAACAAACTCAATGCACCTAAAACCCACACCTTTCAGAGAAGGATGTAACTACACTCCGAGACACACTGTGCTCACCAACACTCGCCAGGTTCCTGCCTGACGGGCACCCAAAAAAGGACCACATCACCCCGATCCTGGCCTCTCTCCACTGGCTCCCTGTGTGGATCCGAATAAATGTCAACATCCTTCGTTATGTTTACAAAGCCCTTAACGGGCTGGCCCCCACCTACATCAAAAGTCTGCTTCCCCACCACACCACCTCCAGGCCCCTCAGATCGGCCGACTTGGGGTTACTGAACATCCCGCGGTCTAGGCATAAGCTCAGGGGCGACCGCACCTTTGCGGTTACAGCTCCTAGACTGTGGAACAGCTTCCCCCTTCCCATCAGAACTGTCCCCTCCATCGACTCCTTTAAGTCGAGACTTAAAACTCATCTTTACTCCCAAGCCTCCAACTGGTCCAGAACGCAGCCGCCCGACTCATCACCCACACCAAATCCTGGCATCACATCACTCCAGTCCTCAAACAACTTCACTGGCTTCCCATCTCCCACCGGATCAACTACAAAATCCTGATCCTCACCTACAAAGCCCTCCACCATCTGGCCCCCCCCCCCCCCATATCTCACTGACCTCCTCTCCCCCTACCAACCCTCACGGTCCCTCAGATCCACATCAGCCGGTCTCCTCTCCATCCACAAGTCCAACCTTTGGGGACAGAGCCTTCTCCAGGGCAGCTCCCAGGCTCTGGAACTCCCTCCCCCCAACTGATCCGCAATTCCGTGTCCCTCACCATCTTCCAGTCCCGCCTCAAGACCCATCTCTTCACCTCTGCCTATCCTTAGCCCCACGTCCCCCTCCCTTTTCATCTGTGCATGAATTGCCTCATATTGTGTTTTGAATTGAATTCTGTCTTTACTTTGTGTACTAGTCATGTCTCTACTATTTATTTCATTCCCCTTACATGTTTTTCCTCTACTTGCTAAATTTTTGTAAGGTGTCCTTGAGACTCTTGAAAGGCGCCCATAAATAAAATGTATTATTATTATTATTAAGCCTTTCTTGACATCCTCTGAGGGAGGGCTATATGTATGTAGTGATGTTTGTACTTAATCAACGTTAGTACCTCCACCAATGTAAAGCATTTTGGTCAACGAGAGTTGTTTTTTAAATGTGCTTTAGAAATAAAAGTGACTTGACTTGCTCTCAAAGAGGTAGTGAGCCGTTGTGTGGGAAGGAACTGCAGATGCTAGTTTACACCGAAGATAGACAGAAAAATGTTGGGGTGACTCATCCCAGGCAGCGTCCCTGGGGAGAAGGAGTGGGCGACGTTTCTGGTTCGAGACCCGCACCCAGACGGGCGACCTGCTCGTAAAGACGTCGGCGGAGTCCATGTGCGCGATCTCGTCTCTCGGCAAGAAGAGCTCCTGTCGGGCAAGTGTTTATCCCGGGGGCAGGAATTCCACATTCCTCCACGAGGCCGGGATTTCAGTGCCGGCAGTCGGATGGCATCGTAAAGCAAGGCTCAGTCCATGGGATAGTGTTACCTTCCCATCTCAGGCAGCCGCTCGCCCTGCTTCACAACCCCCCCCGCCCCCCTCTCGCTGAGTTATCGACGTGAAATATCCTTTCAGTCACGGTGCCCGACCCAGCCGGCTATTCGCGCAAACAGGCCCTTCGGCCCACCGGGTCCGTGCCGACCAGCGACCCCCGCACACTAACACTACCGCTTGGAGTGCATACTGTCGTTGTGTCCTTGGGCAAGACACTTCACCCACCTTTGCCTGTGTGTGAATGTGTGTGAATGTGTGTGAGTGATTGGTGGTGGTCGGAGGGGCCGTAGGCGCAGATTGGCAGCCACGCTTCCGTCAGTCTGCCCCAGGGCAGCTGTGGCTACAGAAGTAGCTTACCACCACTGAGTGTGACTGAGGAGTGAATGAATAATGCGATGTAAAGCGCCTTGAGTATTAGAAAGGCGCGATATAAATCCCATCCATTATTACCCTACACACCCACTAGGGACAAGTTTTACATTTTACATCAAGACCATTAACCTACAAACCCGCACGTCTTTGGAGTGTGGGCGGAAACCGGAGCGCCCGGAGAAAACCCACGCAGGTCACGGCTTGAAATGGCTTACCCCCTTAAGAATAAGGGGTAAGCCATTTAGAACGGAGACGAGGAAACACTTTTTCACACAGAGTGGTGAGTCTGTGGAATTCTCTGCCTCAGAGGGCGGTGGAGGCCGGTTCTCTGGATGCTTTCAAGAGAGAGTTAGATAGGGCTCTTAAAGATAGTGGAGTCAGGGGATATGGGGAGAAGGCAGGAACGGGGTACTGATTGGGGATAATCAGCCACGATCACATTGAATGGCGGTGCTGGCTCGAAGGGCCGAATGGCCTACTCCTGCACCTATTGTCTATTGTTATTTTTTAACTTACAAGAGTCAGCGTTGATCGGACGATAAATCCCCTCTTATTTCCACCTTGTGTTTCTTCCCTTCGGCAGTTCAGCCACGAGATTCCTGAAAGGATTTTCAACAGATTCCCCATCGGGGCCTTTATTTCCAGAAGAAAATTCATTGCGCCCTCGGGGAAAAATAACGAATTGCAGCAACTTTGATAAGCATCTTCCGTACGACTCACGAGGGTCAAAGAGTTATGTTTTAGTGCGCGGTGGAACACAATATTGTGATTATATTCTGGGTGGTCCACCAAGCTCCGAGAATAATGAAACTATAAATATCTCCAGTTTACACACTCTTATCCCGTTCGTGGGACCCTCCTCGTTAATACCCTGCCTGGCAATTAAAACATAACTGCTTCTTAAATGGGTTTCTTAGCAAGGCACGGCGGGTAAACATAGAAGCATAGACGTTAGGTACAGGAGGAGGCCATTTGGCCCTTCGAGCCAGCACCGCCATTCATTGTGATCATGGCTAATCATCCACAATCAGTAACCCGTGCCTGCCTTCTCTCCATATCCCTTGATTCCGCTAGCCCCTAGTGCTCTTTCTAAAGCCCCTGTCCCACTTTCCCGATTTACTCACAAACTCTCCCGAGTTTCCCCCTTGATTCGAACTCGGAGAATTACGTTAATAGCCATTCGTAGGTACTCGGGGTTATTTTTTTTTTACTCGTTGACATTTTTCAACATGTTGAAAAAACGTCCCGACTTACCTGATGCCCCGAGTTTCTATGGCTGGCATTACGAGCCGCTACGAAACATCTACAAAGCTACAAAGCCCTCCACCATCTGGCCCCCCCATATCTCACTGACCTCCTCTCCCCCTACCAACCCTCACGGTCCCTCAGATCCACATCAGCCGGTCTCCTCTCCATCCACGTCCAACCTCCGCAGTTTTGGGGACAGAGCCTTCTCCAGGGCAGCTCCCAGGCTCTGGAACTCCCTCCCCCAACTGATCCGCAATTCCGTGTCCCTCACCATCTTCCAGTCCTGCCTCAAGACCCATCTCTTCACCTCTGCCTATCCTTAGCCCCACGTCCCCCTCCCTTTTCATCTGTGCTTGAATTGCCTCATATTGTGTTTTGAATTGAATTCTGTCTTTACTTTGTGTACTAGTCATGTCTCTACTATTTATTTCATTCCCCTTACATATTTTTCCTCTACATGCTAAATTTTTGTAAGGTGTCCTTGAGACTCTTGAAAGGCGCCCATAAATAAAATTTATTATTATTATTATTATCTACGGACTCGCTACCGACATTCCCCGACATTCCCCGAGTTCGGATCAAGGGGAAAACTCGGGAAAGTTCGTGAGTAACTCGGGAAGTGGGACAGGGGCTTTACTCTATTTTAAATTCATCCATTGATTTGGCCTCCACTGCCTTCTGTGGCAGAGAATTCCACAAATTCACAATTCTTTGGGTGAAAAAGTTTTTTCTCACCTCAGTCTTAAATGGCCTCCCCTTTATTCTAAGACTGTGTGGCCCCTGGTTCTGGACTCGCCCAACATTGGGAACATTTTTCCTGCATCTAGCTTGTCCAGTCCTTTTATAATTTTGTACGTTTCTATGAGATATCCTCTCATCCTTCTAAACTCCAGTGAATACAAGCCCAGTCTTTCCAATCTTTCCTCATATGACAGTCCCGCCATCCCGGGAATTAATCTTGTGAACCTACGCTGCACTGCCTCAATCACAAGGATGTCCTTCCTCAAATTAGGAGACCAAAACTGCTCACAATACTCCAGATGTGGTCTCACCAGGGCCCTGTACAACTGCAGAAGGACTTCAACTGCAGAAGAACCAAAGTACCTATTCAACTCTTCTGCCATTTCCTAGTTCCCCATAATAATTTCACCTGTTTCTGCCTTCAAGGGACCCACATTTGTCTTTACTAATCTTTTTCTCTTAACATACCTAAAGAAGCCTTCACTATCCTTTTTTATATTCGTGGCCAGCTTCCCCTCGTACTTCATCTTTTCACCCCGTATTGCCCTTTTTGTTTCCTTCTGTTGTCCTTTGAAAGTTTCCCAATCCTCTGGCTTCCGGCTACTCTTTGCTTCTAGTCTTATTCCATCCCTAACTTCCCTTGTCAGCCACAGTTGCCTCTTGCTCCTCTTAGAATCTTTCTTCCTCTTTGGAATGAAATGACCCTGCATCTTCTGGATGATGCCCAGAAATCCTGGAGCTGCTGCACCATGGCGTCAGAGACCCCGATTCAATCCTGACCTCGGGTGCTGTGTGTGTGGAGTTTGCACGTTCTCCCTGTGACCGCGTGGGTTTCCTCCTGGTGCTCCGGTTTCCTCCCACGTCCCGAAGACGTGCGGGTTTGTTAATCGCCCCCCTGTAAGTTGCCCCCATAGTGTGTAGGGAGTGGGTGAGGAAGTGGGATAGCATCGGTGATCGCGGGTCGGCATGGACTCGGTGGGCCGAAGGGCCTGTTTCCCTGCTGTATCTGTAAAAAGACTAAAGGTGTTTCTCCTTGCTGGAGGAACAAGTTTAGTTCATAGTTTAGAGAAGCAGCATGGAAAAGGCCCTTCGGCCCATCGGGTCCACGCTGACCAGTGGTCACCCGTTCTATGTTATCCCACTTTCACATCCACGGGGTGATCGCTGGTCGGCATGGACTCGGTGGGCCGAAGGGCCTGTTTCCACCCTGTGTCTCTCAAACAATCAAAGGTGCACGAGCTCCTGGCTTGCTTGGAGCTCTGCCACGAGATCTGTTGAGGGAACTTCGGAAGGTTCCTACGATTCAAACGTAACCTTTAGTCTTGAGGGAATGGAGAGGGGGAGAAGGGGAGAGGGAGAGAGGGTGAGAGGGGGAGAGAGGGGGAGAGAGGGTGAGAGGGGGAGAGGGGAAGATAGAGGAGAGAGTGGAAAAGGGAGAGGGAGAGAGGGGAGAGAGGGAGGGAGAGAGGGAGAGGGGACAGGGGAGAGGGGGAAAGGGGGAGAGGGAGAGGGAAGAGGGAGAGAGAGGGAGAGAGAGGGAGAGAGGGAGGGAGAGAGAGGGGGAGAGAGAGGGTGAGAGGGGGAGAGGGAGGGAGAGGGGGAGTGAGAGAGGGGAAGAGAGGGAGGGAGAGAGGGAGAGGGGGACAGGGGAGAGGGGAAAGGGGGAGAGGGGAAAGGGGGAGAGAGAGAGGGGGAGTGAGAGAGGGGAAGAGAGGGAGAGAGAGGGTGAGAGGGGGAAAGAGGGAGAGAGGGGGAGAGGGAGGGAGAGGGGGAGTGAGAGAGGGGAAGAGAGGGAGAGAGAGGGTGAGAGGGGGATAGAGGGAGAGAGGGAGAGGGGGAGAGAGAGAGAGGGAGAGAGGGGGGAGAAAGAGAAAGATGGAAAAAAATCACCCTTATGAAAAACGACAGTCTGCATTTTTCACTTCAGGGCTGTGTGATTAATGATGGGGGGGGTTGCAAGAACATTGGGAAAGAATTGGAATAATGTGCAGTGTACAAAGAGCCATGTGTCGGAATGTAAACAACGCTCTCTGTGTGACTCTATAACAATGACATGAGACAGAGATCCCAACAGCTGTTTGTGCCCAGATTCCACAACCCCAACCTCTGGGCATTGCAAAGTGCACACATCTATTTTAGTTGGCTCTCGACGGGTATTTATATTTATATTTCTACATATAACAAAGCCAGAAGGAGCCTCTCGCTGCCTGCTTCGACTGGGAGCCCACGTCTCATCCATCAAACAACTCTTGGAAGAATGCATGAGTGATGTAACGTTGAGGCTACTATATGGGGCTGGGTCGGGCTGCCTTTGGAATATTGTGAGCAATTGTGGGCCCTGTATCTGAGGAAGGATGTGCTGGCTCTGGAGAGGAGGTTTACGAGAATGGTCCCAGGCATGAATGGGTTAATCTATGATGAGGTTAACCGTTGCTATATTTAAGAGGGAGTTAGATGTGGCCCTTGTGGCTAAAGGGATCAGGGGGTATGGAGAGAAGGCAGGTACGGGATACTGAGTTGGATGATCAGCCAGTATCATATTGAATGGTGGTGCAGGCTCGAAGGGCCGAATGGCCTACTCCTGCACCTATTTTCCATGTTTCTATGTTTTTATGAGTCTGAAGGAGGGTTTCGGTCCGAAACGTTGCCTATTTCCTTCGCTCCATAGATGCTGCTGCACCCGCTGAGTTTCTCCAGCATTTTTGTCTACCTTCGATATTCCAGCATCTGCAGTTCCTTCTTAAACCTACGATGAGCGTTTGTTGGCGCTGGGCCTGTGCTCGCTGGAGTTTAGAAGAATGAGGGGAGGGGATTGAAACGTACCAAACAGTGAAAGGCTTGGATAGAGTGGATGTGGAGAGGATGTTTCCACTAGTGGGAGAGTCTAGGGCCAGTGGTCATAGCCTCAGAATTAAAGGACGTTCCTTTAGGAAGCTGAGGAGGAATTTCTTTAATTAGAGGGTGGTGAATCTGTGGAATGATAGACAATAGACAATAGACAACAGGTGCAGGAGTAGGCCATTCGGCCCTTCGAGCCAGCACCGCCATTCAATGTGATCATGGCTGATCATCCCCAATCAGTACCCCGTTCCTCCCTTCTCCTCATATCCCCTGACTCCACTATCTTTAAGAGCCTTATCTAGCTCTCTCTGGAAAGCATCCAGAGAACCAGCCTCCACCGCCCTCTGAGGCAGAGAATTCCACAGACCCCAAACTAAACTGGACTGTACTGAATGGGAGGTTGACTAGGACTTCAGAGAAGGGTCTCGAGCTAAAACGTCACCTATTCCTTTTCTCAGAGATGCTGCCTGACCCGCTGAGTTACTCCAGCACTTAGCGTCTAGCTTCAGAGAGAAAGATTGAACAAAGGAAATTAAAATCGAGGAGCAGAGAAGGTGTCTGGTATTTCCAGACAATATCAGACTGAATGTACATGCCTAGGAGCCTTTGTAATAAGATGCATGTTCAAAGGCGCTGGGTCAGGCCGCACTTGGAAGGCTGCGAGCAATTTTGTGCCCCGTATCTGAGGAAGGATGTGCTGGCTCTGGAGAGGGTCCAGAGGAGGTTTACAACAACGATCCCAGGAATGAGCGGGTTAACGTACGATGAGCGTTTGTCGGCACTGGGCCTGTACTCGCTGGAGTTTAGAAGGATGAGGAGGAGGGGGGACCTCATTGAGACGTACCGAATAGTGAAAGGCTTGGATAGAGTGGATGTGGAGAGGATGTTTCCACTTGTGGGAGAGTCTAGGACTAGAGGTCACAGCCTCAGAATTAAAGGACGTTCTTTTGGGAAGGAAATGAGAAGGAATTTCTTTAGCCAGAGGGTGGCGAATCTGTGGAACTCATTGCCACAGACAGCTGTGGAGGCCAAGTCAGTGGATATTTTTAAGGCAGAGATAGATAGATTCTTGAATAGTACGGGTTTGTAGGTCAATTGGCTTCTGTAAACTTTCTCCAAGTGTGTAAGATAGAACCAGTGTACTGGTCGGCACAGACTCGTTGGGCCGAATGGCCTGTTTCCACTTTGTGTGAGAGAAGGCAGGAGAATGAATTGGGTTAGGAGGGAGAGATAGATCAGCCGTGATTGAATGGCAGAGTGGACTTGATGGGCCGAATGGCCTGATTCTGCTCTTATCTCTTATGAAAATGCCACAGGGATTGAGGTAGCGGGGGTGTGATGAGCAGACGGATGCTCGCAGAGTGTCTGACATGTAGCGTGTTGAGAGGAGCAGGTAAAACCCCATCATATCAACCAGGGGGCGGCACGGTGGCACAGCGGTAGAGTTGCTGCCTCACAGCGCCAGAGACCCGGGTTCAATCCTGACTACGGGCGCTGTCTGTACGGAGTTTGCACGTTCTCCCCGTGATCTGCGTGGGTTTCCTCCGAGATCTTCGGTTTCCTCCCACACTCCAAAGACGTAGGTGTGTATGTGTTTGTGCGTGTGTGTGTGTGTGTGTGTGTGTGTGTGTGCGTGCGTGCGTGCGTGTGTGTGTGCGTGTGTTGCGGTGAATGATGTGAGTGCTGAGTGAGTGTGTCGAGTGAGTGTGTTGAAGTGCAGTGCTGAGTGTGTGTGAGTGTGTAGTGGTGGTGGTGGTAGCTGCTCGTGAGTAGTGTGTGAGTGCGTTGTTGGTGTGGTTGTGTGTGCGTGTGGGAGTGTGTGTGTGTGTGCGTGTGTGTGTGTGCGTGTGAGTGTGTGTGTGCGTGTGTGTATGCGTGTGTGCGTGTGAGTGTGTGTGTATGCGTGTGTGCGTGTGAGTGTGTGTGTGTGTGTGTGTGTGCGTGTGTGTGTGTGTGCGTGTGTGTGTGTGCGTGTGTGTGTGCGTGTGTGTGCGTGTGTGTGTGTGCGTGTGTGTGTGCGTGTGCGTGTGCGTGTGGGGGGTAGAGGGAGGAAGACATCTTTCACTACGAGGTGCATCAAGATGGGAACAAGTCACCGTCGCCGCAACATCAGCAGCTGTGTGACAGTCCGTGTACAAAGAGCTGCTTAACCCCTAATGACGGAGGAAACTGCATCTTCCTCTCCAACCCAGTCCGCCACAAAGGTGTAGCGGGTGGGATCTGTCACCACCCACACACACGGCAGCAGCAGCATGGTTACTCTAATTATTTGTCAATGGGAGAGTATTTGTCCTGCAATGAAAGCTGGGATACAATTAACCTGAAGGACAAACAGCCTGGGGTTTGGATAGTGTTCCCAGTGTGTGTTTGCGTTGGGCGGTTCTGTGCTCGCTACACGCTGCCCGCCCGCTCGCAGGGAGCGGAGCGAGGGGGGGGGGGTGGGAAATGGATACCAGGCTGCCATTGTCCAAGTGACACTGAATTTTGATCAGCCAGAGTCGGCGTTGAAATGCGCCTGAATGGCAGCAGTGAGTGACGGGGCCAGGTGTAACAATAAACACAGCCAGTCCCACTTCCTCGCACACAGCACCACAAATGGAAAAGGCAACTGTCGGAGACGGGCAAATTAGCAACATTCGCTTCCCATTCTGCCCCATTGTCCTCATGGCCACGCTTGGATTTGGACAGAGCTCGCTGTAAGAAAACAGACTCGACTCCATCTACACCACCAGGCCAGCAGCATCATACGATTGACAATAGACAATAGGTGCAGGAGTAGAGGCCATTCGGCCCCATCGAGCCAGCACCGCCATTCAATGTGATCATGGCTGATCGTCCCCAATCTCCCCATATCCCCCTGACTCCACTATCTTTAAGAGCCCTATCTAGCTCTCTCTTGAAAGTATCCACAGAACCGGCCTCCACCGCCCTCTGAGGCAGAGAATTCCACAGACTCACCACTCTCCGTGAGAAAAAGAGATACAATACAACACGATCACTGCCACAGAAGGTAGTTGAGGCCACAGTTCATTGGCTATATTTAAGAGGGAGTTAGATGTGGCCCTTGTGGCTAAAGGGATCAGGGGGTATGGAGAGAAGGCAGGTACAGGATACTGAGTTGGATGATCAGCCATGATCATATTGAATGGCGGTGCAGGCTCGAAGGGCCGAATGGCCTACTCCTGCACCTATTGTCTATTGTCTAACATGATGCACACTAATGCACGGAGTCTCTCGCCCAGAGTAGGGGAATCGAGGGCCAGAGTACACAGGTTCAAGGTGAAGGGGACAAGATTTAATAGGAATCTGAGGGGTAACTTTTTCACACAGGGTGGGTGTATGGAACGAGCTGCCAGAGGAGGTAGTTGAGGCTGGGACTATCCCAACATTTAAGAAACAGTTAGACAGTTACATGAATGGGACAGGTTTAGAGGGACAGACAATAGGTGCAGGAGTAGGCCATTCGGCCCTTCGAGCCGGTACCCCCATTCAATGTGATCATGGCTGATTATCCCCAATCAGTACCCCGTTCCTGCCTTCTCCCCATATCCCCTGACTCCACTATCTTTAAGAGCCCTATCTGGTTCTCTCTTGAAAGTATCCAGAGAACCGGCCTCCACCACAGGCAGGTGGGACAAGTGTAGCTGGGACATGTTGGCCGGTGTGGGCAAGTTGGGCCGAAGGGCCTGTTTCCACACTGTATCACTCTATGACTCGATGAAACGATACGATAGAACTTTATTTATCCCTGGACGGAAAATTGATCTGCCAACAGTCATAAAAATACATGACATTAAAGTGACGAGTGGAAAGATTTGGGGATGGGGGGGGGGGGGGGGGGGGGGACGGGGACCAGTCAAGGACCAGCCTCACCCTGGACACTCTCTGTCTGCCCTCTCACTGCCTCCCATCATTTTATATATTTTTATAAGGATCTCCATGCTGGGAAAAGATTCTGACTGACTACTCAATCTGGTGGAGTTGCTGCCTCACAGCGCCAGAGACCCGGGTTCGATCCTGACCACGGGCGCTGTCTGTACGGAGTTTGCACGTTCTCCCCGTGACCTGCGTGGGGTTTTCTCCGGGATCTCCGGTTTCCTCCCGCACTCCACAGACGTGCAGGTTCGCAGGCTACTTGGCTTGGTGCAATTGTCCCCAGTGTGTGTAGGGCAGCGTGCTGGTCGAGGGCGGGCTTGATGGGCCGAAGGGCCTGTTGCCGCTGCTGTGTCTCGACACTAAACTAAATAAGTGCTGTTGTTGTAGTACTGCTCAGCAACAGAAGGTGGCAGCATGGACACAATGCCTTGGGTCGGGACGCCAACAGCTATAGAGCCACACAGGCCCTTCTGCCCAACCCATCCATGCCGGCCCAGACGCCCCTATCTACACTAGTCCCACCTGCCCACGTTCGGCCCACACCCTTCTAAACCTTGTGCAGGAAGGAACTGCAGATGCCGTTTTACACTGAAGATAGACACAAAATGCTGGAGTAATTCAGCGGGACAGGCAGCATTTCTGGAGAGAAGGAATGGGTGACGTTTCGGGTCGAGATCCTTCTTCAGACACTTGTCCCAAGTGTCTTTTAAGTAGTGTTATAGTCCCAGCCTCAACCACCTCCTCTGGCAGCTCGTTCCATACATCCACCACCCTCTGTGTGAAAACATTGCCCCTCAGGTTCCTATTAAATCTCTCCTCCCCTCACCTTAAACCCATGTCCCCTGGTTCTTGACTGCCCTACTCTGGGTAAAAGGCTCCATGCATTCATCCTAGTCTGAAGAAGGGTCTCGACCCAAAACGTCACCCATTCCTTCTCTCCAGAGATGCTGCCTGCCCCGCTGAGTTACTCCAGCATTTTGTGTCTCTCTTCCAGTTTAGTTCAGTGTGATTATCCCATTACTTCGAGAAATCCACGGCGGCGCAGCGGTAGAGTTGCTGCCTTACAGCTAATGCAGAGCCGGAGACCCGGGTTCGATCCCGACTACGGGTGCTGTCTGTACGGAGTTTGCACGTTCTCCCCGTGCATCCCGGGAATTAACCTTGTGAACCTACGCTGCACTCCCTCAATAGCAAGAATGTCCTTCCTCAAATTAGGGGACCAAAACTGCACACAATACTCCAGGTGTGGTCTCACTAGGGCTCTGTACAACTGCAGAAGGACCTATATTCGATTCCTCTTGTTATAAAGCCCAACATGCCATTGGCTTTCTTCACTGCCTGCTGTACCTGCATGCTTACTTTCATGGACTGATGTACAAGGACCCCCAGATCCCGTTGTACTTCCCCTTTTCCCAACTTTGTGTCTAGAAACATAGAAACATAGCAACATAGAAAATAGGTGCAGGAGTAGAGGCCATTCGGCCCTTCGAGCCTGCACCGCCATTCAATATGATCATGGCTGATCATCCAACTCAGTATCCTGTACCTACCTTCTCTCCATACCCCCTGATCCATTTAGCCACAAGGGCCACATCTAACTCCCTCTTAAATATAGCCAATGAACTGGCCTCAACTACCTTCTGCGGCAGAGAATTCCAGAGATTCACCACTCTCTGTGTGAAAAAAGTTTTCCTCATCTCGGTCCTAAAAGATTTCCCCCTTATCCTTAAACTGTGACCCCTTGTTCTGGTCTACCTCCCATTTAAACCAGCATCTGCAGTTCCTTCCAACACAGTAGGTGTGTGGTTTATAGGTTAGGTCCCTACAAGACCCTACAATTATCCACACCAAATCCTGGCACCACATCACCCCAGTCCTCAAAGAACTTCACTGGCTTCCCATTTCCCACCGGATCATCGTGTGGAACAGCATCCCCCTTCCCATCAGAACTGTCCCCTCCATCGACTCCTTTAAGTCGAGACTTAAAACTCATCTTTACTCCCAAGCCTCCAACTGGTCCAGAACGCAGCCGCCCGACTCATCATCCACACCAAATCCTGGCATCACATCACTCCAGTCCTCAAACAACTTCACTGGCTTCCCATCTCCCACCGGATCAACTACAAAATCCTGGTCCTCACCTACAAAGCCCTCAACCACTTGGCCCTTCCCTTATCTCACTGACCTCCTCTCCCCCTACCAACCCTCACGGTCCCTCAGATCCACTTCAGCCGGTGTCCTCTCCATTCCGAAATCCAACCTCTGCACTTTTGGAGACAGAGCCTTCTCCAGGGCAGCTCCCAGGCTCTGGAACTCCCTCCCACAATTGATCCGAACTTCTGAGTCCCTCACCATCTTCCAGTCCCGCCTCAAGACCCATCTCTTCACCTCTGCATACCCTTAGTCCCATGTCCCCCTCCCCTTTGCATCTTACTGCTCTATTTTGTTTTGTTCTTGACTCACCATGTAAAGCGACTTTGAGTCCTTGAAAAGCGCTATACAAATAAAATGTATTATTATTATTATTACAAGAAGAGTATCGCAGGCACTTCAATGGGACGCGCAGGCAGGAAAGCTCGGCTAGACCTGCTGTAACCTGATCACTTCTCCCGGGTAGACAATGCGTGTCCTTGAGCTAGTCCTTGTCTTTACCTGGAGACCCAGCTGATGGCGGCCCCACATTAACTAATAGCGATGAAATTATTAGAAACCAGTTGCAGTCTAGGTTGTAAATGAAAAGGATACTATTTCACAGATCTGAGGCAATGAAATCAAGATTAGACTGAAGTGAGACTGAGGCGCCGTGCCTGGAGCTGGGGCCGTGATCAAACGCACTCACTTCTCTCTCCTTCCCCTCCGATATTTCCCTCAGATCCAACACCGAATGTCGACTTGTTTTGTTTCATCTCCAAATGGGACGTGTGCCATTACTCTCAAAGAATGGATCAACAGACAATAGACAATAGGCAACGTTTCGGGCCGAAACCCTTCTTCAGTCTGAAGAAGGGTTTCGGCCCCAGAAACGCTGCCTATTTCCTTCGCTCCATAGATGCTGCTGCACCCGCTGAGTTCCTCCAGCATTTTTGTGTACCTTCGATTTTCCAGCATCTGCAGTTCCTTCTTAAACACAAAAGACAATAGATTATAGGTACAGGAGAAGGCCATTCGGCCCTTCGAGCCAGCACCGCCATTCAATGTGATCATGGCTGATCATCCCCAATTAGTACCCCGTTCCTGCTTTCTCCCCATATCCCCTGACTGCTATTTTTAAGAGCCCTATCTAGCTCTCTCTTGAAAGTATCCAGAGAACCGGCCTCCTCCGCCCTCTGAGGCAGAGAATTCCACAGACTCACCACTCTCTGTGAGAAAAGTGTTTCCTCGTCTCCGTTCTAAATGGCTTATTCTTAATAAGGGGTCATGTGGAGGGCTACACACTTATTCTCGGAGGGCCATTCAACCTACAAACCCGCACTTTCCTCTATCCATGTACCCTATTCATAATCATAGGGGCAGAATTAGGCCATTCTGCCCATCTAGTTCACAAGTCCATAGGTTACAGGAGTAGAATTCGGCCATTCGGCCCATCGAGATCATGGCTGATCCCTGCCTCCTAATCCCATTTTCCTGCCTTGACACCCGTCCTAATCAGGAATCTGTCCATCTCTGCCTTAAAAATATCCACTGACTCGGCCTCCACAGCCCTCTGTGGCTATGAGTTCCACAGACTGACTGACCACCCTTTGACTAACGAAGTCTACTCCGCCATTCAATCGTGGCTGATCTATCTATACCCGCTCAACCCCATTCTCCCCGTAACCGCTGGCAACCGCACCAATCAAGATGCTGCCTGACCCGCTGAGTTACTCCAGCATTTTGTGTCTTTTGCTTTTAGACATTGATTTAAAACTAGAAAAAACTATCATCAAACACGCGAAAGTCACAATTTTTGCATTATATTTTGTAATATTTTATGAAGGGTATTATGCAAAAGGCTTGGCATTCTATCAGAGGTTTAAGGTGAGGGGGGGGGGGAAAGATGTAGTAGGAATCTGAGTTAGACAAAAATGCTGGAGAAACTCAGCGGGTGCGGCAGCATCTATGGAGCGAAGGAAATAGGTGACGTTTCGGGTCGAGACCCTGAAGGAAATAGGTGACGTTTCGGGTCGAGACCCTGAAGGAATAGGTGACGTTTCGGGTCGAGACCCGGAAGGGTCTCGACCCGAAACGTCGCCTATTCCTTCCCTCCATAGATGCTGCCTCGCCCGCTGAGTTTCTCCAGCGTTTGTGTCTACCTTCGATTTTTTTCCCAGCATCTGCAGTTCCTTCTTAAACATAAGAATCTGAGCAGTGTCTTTTCCACACAAAGGGTGTGGCGGGTGCATGGAACGAGCTGCCGGAGGGGGGGCGTCGAGGCTAGGACCACCCCGACGTCTAAGAAACAGTAATGCCCCTGTCCCACTTAGGAAACCTGAACGGAAACCTCTGGAGACTTTGCGCCCCACCCAAGGTTTCCGTGCGGTTCCCGGGGGTTTTCCCTCAGTCTCCCCTACCTGCTTCCACTACCTGCAACCTCCGGGCAACCACCTGCAACCTCCGGCGACCGCATGGAAACCTTGGGTGGGGCGCAAAGTCTCCCGTTCAGGTTTCCTAAGTGGGACAGGGGCATGAGGCAGGCACATGGATAGGACAGGGTTGGAGGGATAGGGGCCAAACGCGGGCAGGTGGGACAACTTGGGCCTGTTTCCACACTGTACGACTCTGTGACTCCATGTAAATATTGGTACTGTTGTCAAAGGCCTTTTAATGTACCCAGACCACACAATATGGGATATTAAGTTTATAGACTGCACTAAATCATAGCTTAGTGTTGCTGCTCACAATAGGCACTGACAGTCACATTATTACAGCCACCTGCTGCCCCTCACTTGCACCTATCTACATTTCAAACCCTTTATACCAACTCCGCCTCACAGATAATCAAGGGCTGCTTTAAACACTCCCACCCTGACCCCTGAATCTTCCACTGTAACGATGATATAATGATATCTTTGTACCCCTCTCCGCTATAAAGATTTACCAAAAACTTGATATCCCGAATGTTGGCTCCCGGCCTAGTTGCCTGGCAACTGATTATGCTAAATGATTTTTCAAGGTGCTCTCTCTGAATTTTGACAATCGAAAATGGTTTAAGATTCCTCCCCGATAGATTCCTCCTGCCAGTCAAGGGGAGATAATCTCTGGCGCGGATCAAATGAAATTTTAATACTTCATCTCAGTACTGAAACTATATCTTAAACTCTAATATAACTTGAGAGCGTGCACTGGAGTTAAAAGTGGATTTAAGTTACAGTCGGTGGCTGGGAGGTAAACTTAAGTTACATTATGTTCCCGATGTTGGGTCGAGTCCAGAACCAGGGGCCACACAGTTTAAGAATAAGGAGTAAGCCATTTGGAACGGAGACGAGGAAACACTTTTTCTCACAGAGAGTGGTGAGTCTGTGGAATTCTCTGCCTCAGATCTTCCCAATATCCCTTTCTGACTTAATCCTTCCCTTCACCACCTCCAGTTTCAATTCCATTTGGAATATTTTGGAGGACCAAGAACCAAGAGGGCGGTGGAGGCAGGTTCTCTGGATGCTTTCAAGAGAGAGCGAGATAGGGCTCTTAAAAATAGCGGAATCAGGGGATATGGGGAGAAGGCAATAGGTGCAGGAGGAGGCCATTCGGCCCTTCGAGCCAGCACCGCCATTCAATGTGATCATGGCTGATCATCCCCAATCAGAACCCCGTTCCTGTCTTCTCCCCATATCCCCTGACTCCGCTATCTTTAAGAGCCCGGTCTAGCTCTCTCTTGAAAGCATCCAGAGAACTGGCCTCCACCGCCCTCTGAGGCAGAGAATTCCACAGACTCACCACTCTCTGTGAGAAAAAGTGTTTCTTCGTCTCCGTTCTAAATGGCCTACCCCTTATTCTTAAACTGAATTCTTACTCCTATTCTTAAAGAGATGAGGACTATGTGCATCTACCCGATCTGTGCCTCTCGAGGGGGGGAGGGATGGAGAGGGAGGGTTACTTGAAGTCGGAGCAGTCAAATGCAATGTTTACCGTTGCAGCGTAACTTGGAGAACAAGATGAGGGTAATAGCACGTTAGAGGCACAGACTTTTCTGAAAATTAAAGAATGTATTTTCCTGTGTTGGTATATTTGTAATTAATGATGGTATTGATGGCTGGTTGGTGGGTTGGTCCAGTGAGGACCTGTGTGTGTAGCAGACAGGACCTGTCTGTGGAGCAGGTGAGTTAAAGCAGGCGTGGCTTCCCCTCACACACCTGTCCACTCAAGAACAGCTCATGTGTTTTGCTCAATTTAATACCATTCGCCATTGCTCCATCCACACCCACTTCAGGCTGCCTCCTCCCCCTCCCACACAGAGGGTGGCGTGTGTATGGAACGAGCTGCCGGAGGAGGCCATTGAGGCTGGGACTATCCCAACGTTTAAGAAACAGTTAGACAGGTACATGGATAGGGCAGGTTTGGAGGGATGTGGACCAAACGCGGGCAGGTGGGACATGTTGGTCGGTGTGGGCGAGTTGGGCCGAAGGGCCTGTTTCCACACTGTGTCACTCTATGACTCTATGATAGGGCCTCACAGCGCCAGAGACCCGGGTTCGATCCTGACGACGGGCGCTGTCTGTACGGAGTTTGCACGTTCTCCCCGTGACCTGCGCGGGGTTTTCTCCGAGATCTCCGGTTTACTCCCACACTCCAAAGACGTGCAGGGTTGCAGGTTAATTGGTGTAAAAATGTCCCTAGTGTGTGCAGGATGGTGTTACTGTGCGGGGATCACGGGTCGGCACGGACCCGGTGGGCCGAAGGGCCTGTTTCCACGCTGTATCTCTAAAATGAACTAAACTAAACTAGAAACGAAATGACTCCAATATCACGAGGGCGGTTTTAAGTTACTGAAGTGTCAAACCCATTCTTACTCAGTCCATTAGGGAGATTTATGTTGAAGCAATTAGTACACAGTGAAATATTTTTATGACACATTGGCGGATTCAACGTAATCCCCCTTGCTTTGTGGCCCAGGACACTGAATGAGAAACAAATTAGAGACATATCTGACTTGTCATTGTAAATACTTCTCAAAAACATGGCCACCTAACCCCGATTAATGCCAGACCTCTGAAAGCTCTGGGGATATTTCACAAATGGCAAGGGTAAAACCAGCCAGCTAATCTTCGCTCCACTGTCCTCTATTGAATTTGAGGAAGGACATCCTTGTGATTGAGGCAGTGCAGCGTAGGTTCACCAGATCGATCCCTGGGATGGCGGGACTGTCATATGAGGAGTGATTGAAAAGACTAGGCTTGTAGTCACTGGAGTTTAGAAGGATGAGGGGGGGGTCTTATAGAAACATATAAAATTATAAAAGGGACTGGACAAGCTAGATGCAGGAAAAATGTTCTCAATGTTGGGCGAGTCCAGAACCAGGGGCCACACACAGTCTTAGAATAAAGGGAAGGCCATTTAAGATTGAGGTGAGAAAAAACTTTTTCACCCAGAGAGTTGTGAATTTGAGGAATTCCCTGCCACAGAGGGCAGTGGAGTCCAGGTCACTGGATGGATTTCAGAGAGAGTTAGATAGAGCTCTAGGGGCTAGTGGAGTCAAGGGATATGGGGAGAAGGCAGGCACGGGTTATTGATTGGGGACGATCAGCCATGATCACAATGAATGGCGGTGCTGGCTCGAAGGGCCGAGTGGCTTCCTCCTGCACCTATTTTCTATGTTTCTATGAATTCCAGTGGAGATGGGGTCTCTCTTGCGACAAAGCTCTGGGGTGGCACGATGGCGCAGCGGGTAGAGCAGCTGCTTCACAGCGCCAGGGTCCCAGGTTCGATCCTGACCAAGGGTGCTGTCTGCATGGAGTTTGCCCGTTCTCCCCGTGACCGCGTGGGTTTCCAGCAGGTGCGCCTCCGGTTTCCTCCCACACTCCACAAAGACGTGCATGTTAGTCGGCTTAAGAAGGAACTGCAGATGCTGGAAAAATCGACAGTAGACAAAAATGCTGGAGAAACTCAGCGGGTGCAGCAGCATCTATGGAGCGAAGGAAATAGGCAACGTTTCGGGCCGAAACCCTTCTTCATTCCTTCTTAAAGGACTACCTGAAATTGGAGAAGTCAATGTTCATACCACTGGGGTGTAACTACCCAAGCAAAATATGAGGTGCTGCTCCTCCAATTTGCGGTGGGCCTCACCCTGGCCACAGCCCACTATCTCCGCCTCTTCCTTTCTTCTTCTCGCCCCACCCCCACATCAATCTGAAGAAGGGTCTCGACCCGAAACGTCACCTATTCCTTCTCTCCAGAGATAGACGCTGCCTGAGTTCTCGCTGAGTTACTCCAGCTATTTGTGACTATCTTCAGTTCTATAAAAAATCACAAATTGTCCCTAGTGTGTGTGTGTGTGTGTGTGTGTGTGTGTGTGTGTGTAGTGTGTGTAGTGTGTTGGTGTGTGTTGGTGTGTGTTGGTGTGTTGGTGTGTTGGTGTGTTGGTGTGTTGGTGTGTGTGTGTTGGTGTGTTGGTGTGTGTGAGTGTGTGTGTGTGTGTGTGTGAGGGTGTGTGTGTGCGTGCGTGTGTGTGTGTGTTGGTGTGTGTGTGTGTGTGTGTATGTGGTGTGTTGGTGTGTGGTTTGTTTGTGTTTGTGTGTTTGTGTGTTTGTGTGTTGGTGTGTTGGTGTGTTGGTGTGTTGGTGTGTGGTGTTGGTGTGTGTGTGTGTGTGTGTGTGTGTGTGTGTGTGTGTGTGTGTGTGTGGTGTGTGTGTGTGTGTGTGTGGTGTGTGTGTGTGTATGTGGTGTGTGTGTGTGTAGTGTGTAGTGTGTGTGTGTGTGTGTGTGTGTGTGTAGGTGTGTGTGTGTGTAGTGTGTGTGGTGTGTGTGGTGTGTAGTGTGTGTGTGTAGTGTGTGTGTGTGTGTGTGTGTGTGTGTGTGTGTGTGTGTGGTGTGCGTGTGCGTGTGCGTGTGTGTGTGTGGTGTGCAGGCATCGCTGGTCAGCACGGACTCGAAGGGCCGAAGGGCCTGTTTCCGCACTGTATCTCTAAACTGGAATTAAAACTTTAGCTGGAACTTGAAATGGAATCGGTTACATCGCTCCAGGGTCAAGGGTCGGCAATGGAATGTGCCGGACTGATTGTGGAATTGGACGATTCTTTTATCTTCCACATCGCTGGCGCAAACCTTGTCGGTTGTTTTTTTCAGATCTGTCAAAATGAAAAATGGCTCAGTCTTCTCTCAACGAAGGGTCGTGAACGAGGACTCAGACGGCACTGAAGTGGGGTCTGAAAATGGCCGGAGAAAAGAATGTAAACAGCAGAAGATATGAAGGCAGGCAGCACAATTAGAGGCAGAGAAGACTTCCGGCGGGTCTGGGAGACCTTCAACTAATGTACAGGAATGAACCGCAGATGCTGGTCTAAGCTGAAGATAGCCGCAAAATGCTGGAGTAACTCAGAGGGGCGTGCGGCAGCATCTCTGGAGAGAAGGAACGGGTGACGTTTCGGGTCGAGAGTAGACAAAAATGCTGGAGGAACTCAGCTGGGTGAGGCAGCATCTGTGGAGCGAAGGACTAGGCGACGTTTCGGGACAAGACTGGTGTCGGTTGTGGAGGGGGGGGGGGTGGGAAAAAAAGGAGGATGCGGAGACTGTGGGGGAGCTGGGAAGGGGAGGGGAAAGAGGGAGAAAGCAGGGACTACCTGAAATTGGAGAAGTCCATGTTCATACCCGCTGGGGTGTAAACTACCCAAGCAAAATATGAGGTGCTGCTCCTCCAATTTACGGTGGGACTCACTCTGGCCATGGAGGAGGCCCAGGACAGAAAGGTCGGATTGGGAATGGGAGGGGGAGTTGAAGTGCTGAGCCACCGGGAGATCAGGTTGGTTAATGTGAACTGAGCGGAGGTGTTGGGCGAAGCGATCACCGAGCCTGCGCTTGGTCTCGGGTCGAGACGTCACCCATTCCTTCTCTCCGTAGATGCCGCCTGTCCCGCTGAGTTACTCCAGCACTCTGTGTCCACCTCCTTGTGCTGGTCAGTTGAGTTTGCACCAGTGGTTTCTCACATGTGTACAAGAGAGAGTTGGATGTGGCTCTTAGGGCTGTGAGAGAAACATAGACAATAGGTGCAGGAGGAGGCCATTCGGCCCTTCGAGCCTGCTCCGCCATTCAATATGATCATGGCTGATCATCCAACTCAGTATCCTGTACCTGCCTTCTCTCCATACCCCCTGATCCCTTTAGCCACAAGGGCCACATCTAACTCCCTCTTAAATATAGCCAACGAACTGGCCTCAACTCGGTTGCTCCAGCTTCCTCCCATACTCCAAAGACGTACAGGTTTGTAGGTTAATTGACTTTGGTAAAAAGAATTGTAAATAGTCCCTAGTGTGTAGGATAGTGCTAGGTTGGGGTGATCGCTGGTCGGCATGGACTCAGTGGGCTGAAGGGCCTGCTTGTTTCACCCAGAGAGTTGTGAATCTGTGGAATTCTCTGCCACAGAAGGCAGTGGAGGCCGATTCGCTGGATGTTTTCGAGAGAGAGTTAGATAGAGCTCTTGGGGCTAACGGAATCAAGGGATGTGGGGCGAAAGCAGAACCATCGAGAGCATCCTTACCAAATGCATCACAGTATGGTATGGCAACTGCTCTGTCTCCGACCGGAAGGCATTGCAGAGGGTGGTGAAAATTGCCCAACGCATCACTGGTTCCTCGCTCCCCTCCATTGAGTCTGTCCAAAGCAAGCGTTGTCTGCGGAGGTCGCTCAGCATCGCCAAGGACTGCTCTCACCCCAACCATGGACTGTTTACCCTCCTACCATCCGGGAGGCACTACAGGTCTCTCCGTTGCCGGACCAGCAGGTCCAGGAACAGCTTCTTCCCGGCGGCTGTCACTCTACTCAACAACGTACCTCGGTGACTGCCAATCACCCCCCCCCCGGACACTTATTATCACTTATTATTATTTATTCAAATCATTTGCTATGTCGCTCTTCCAGGGAGATGCTAAATGCATTTCGTTGTCTCTGTACTGTACACTGACAATGACAATTAAAATTGAATCTGAATCTGAATCTGAATCTGAACGGGGAACTGATTCTGGATGATCAGCCATGATCATATTGAAACATTTGTGAATTTATGGAATTCCCTGCCACAGAGGGCAGTGGAGGCCAAGTCACTGGATGGATTTAAGAGAGAGTTAGATAGAGCTCTAGGGGCTAGTGGAGTCAAGGGATATGGGGAGAAGGCAGGCACGGGTTATTGATAGGGGACGATCAGCCATGATCATATTGAATGGCGGTGCTGGCTCAAAAGGGCCGAATGGCCTATTTTCTTCCTCCAGCATTGTGTGTCTATCTTTGGTGCGTGAACCAGTGTCTCTCTCGCCTTGCATGCGTTGGGCAGTTCTTGAGGCCCGACGGTGGGAATCGCTGCTTCCTGGTCCAGCAGGAAGTCCAGCCTCTCTCCGGGGGAAGCCCTGACCCTTCCTCCCCACAAAGAGACGTCTGCTTCATCCCGAGAGGTCACCTCCTGCCAGTCACTGCCGACCCGGGATCTGACCTCCCCTGACCTCCCAGCCCAGAGTGTTTCCCGGGATGATGGATGAGGTCGGGATGTTGCTCCCTCAAACCCGGCAACAAAAAAAAAAAAATAGGCGCGTAACACTTAAAGAAAATAAACGTTGGAGTCCGAGTGAAATGGCTCAGTTTCAGTTCAGAGACACAGCGCGTAAACGGGCCCTTCTGCCCACCGACCAGCGATCCCCGCACACTAACACTACCACTACCGTTAAGCCACCCTGCTGCCCGACCAGATCTCCTTCCTACCAGAACCTCCTTTAATTCTTAATGTTTAAGAAGGAACTGCAGATGCTGGAAATATCAAAGGTAGACAAAGATGCTGGAGAAACTCAGCGGGTGAGGCAGCATCTATGGAGCCAAGGAATTGGTGACGTTTCGGGTCGTGTCTGAAAAAGGGTCTCCAGAACCAGGGGCCACACACAGTCTTAGAATAAGGGGGAGGCCATTTAAGACTGAGGTGAGAAAAAACTTTTTCACCCAGAGAGTTGTGAATTTGTGGAATTCCCTGCCACAGAGGGCAGTGGAGGCCAAGTCACTGGATGGATTTAAGAGAGAGTTAGATAGAGCTCCAGGGGCTAGTGGAATCAAGGGATACGGAGAGAAGGCAGGCACGGGTTATTGATTGGGGACGATCAGCCATGATCACAATGAATGGCGGTGCTGGCTCGAAGGGCCGAATGGCCTCCTCCTGCACCTATTTTCTATGTTTCTATGTTTCTATTCCTTTCATTATTAAGTCCCCATTAAATCTTTCCTTTCTCAGCTTAAATGTACAGTATATCCCCTGTTCTTGATTTCCCCTACTCTTGGTAAAAAACGAGATACTCACCCAAGATATTATACACCTTAGTAAGATTAACCCCTCAGCCTCCTGCGCTCCAAGGAATAATGTCCCAGCCTGTACAACCTCTTCCTGTAACTCAGGCCCTCAGGTCCTGGCAACATCCTTGCAGCTTGTTCGGCAAACGAGTCTCACACCCACGTTAATCTCCGAGTGATAACATTTCTCGTCAACCCTCATTAATCCGACTAATTATCCTTAATCGACACTTGTAATCGACAACCTTTCTGCAAAATCATGTAAGTTTGGTTTAGTTCAGAGACGCTGCGCGGAAACAGGCCCTGCGGCCCACCATGTCTGCACCGCACACTAGTGGGCCTGTCCCACCTAGGAGATTTTTCAGCGGACTGAAAAACCGCTTGACAGTCGCTTGAAAAACCGGGAACTGGAACGGCGACTGTCAAAGTGGAACACACACACGCACATGCACACAAGCACATATGCACGCACGCACACACACACACACGCACACACACGCACACGCACGCAAGCACGTACGCACGCACACGCACACAAACACGTACGCACGCACACAAACCCGCACGTACGCACACGCACCCACACACACACAAACGCACACGCACGCAGACACACGCGCAGACACACGCGCAGACACACGCGCAGACACACACACGAGCACACACACGCGCACACACACACACGAGCGCGCACACACGCAGACGCGCACACGCAGACACACGCGCAGACACACGCACGCACACACACACGCACATACCTCGACTACCTATAACTACATGGCGACCCCACTACAACTGCACCTACAGGATTATCGATTTTCTCCATGGCGACCAATTTTTGGTCGCAGAAAATATGCGGCGACCATACTGAGGCCGCAACTAGTTCCCAGAATGCGGGAACTCCTCACGACCATGAAGGAGACTCACCAGAGACCACCAGCGAACATGTGGCAACCATGTGGCAAGCGCAGAGTCTCCTGCACTCGTCTAAAAAGTCGCCAAAGTGGGACAGGCCCATAATACTATCCTACACACACTCGGGACAACGTACATTTATACCAAGCCAATTTACCTACATACCTAAGATAGACACAAAATGCTGGAGTAACTCAGCGGGACAGGCGGCATCATCTCAGGAGAGAAGGAATGGGTGAAGTTTCGGGTCGAGACCCTTCTACAGAGCTACCTGCAACCTACGAACCTGCGCGTCTTTGGAATGTGGGAGGAAACCGAAGATCTCGGAGAAAACCCGCGCAGGTCACACGTGCAAACTCCGTGCAGACAGCACCCGTAGTCGGGATCGAACCCGGGTCTCTGACGCTGTAAGCATCGTTAAGGCAGCAACTACCGGGCCTGTTTCCGCGCTGAACTAAGCTAGAGCTGCAGCATCTTACCCATTGTATATTACTGGTGTGGCCTCTGTTTCAGGGTGAAGGGGCTGTGTTTTGTTGAGCTTTGTTGAATAAAAAAGTTCTACCTGAGCCCAGAGCGAGGTTTCGTTGGTTCAATAGTACTTGTTGTCACCTGTATCTCAGGTGCAGTGAAATTCTTTTCCCGAACGCAATTTACTGCGACGGCACGGTGGCGCGGCGGGTAGAGCCGCTGCCTCACGGCGCCAGAGACCCAGGGTCGACCCTGACCGCGGGCGCTGTCTGTGTGTGTGGAGTTTCCACGTTTTCCCCGTGACAATAGACAATAGACAATAGGTGCAGGAGTAGGCCATTCGGCCCTTCGAGCCAGCACCGCCATTCAATGTGATAATGTCCGATCATCCCCAATCAGTACCCCGTTCCTGCCTTCTCCCCATATCCCCTGACTCTGCTATTTTTAAGAGCCCTATCTAGCTCTCTCTTGAAAGTATCCAGAGAACCGGCCTCCACCGGCCTCCGAGGCAGAGAATTCCACAGACTCACAACTCTCTGTGCGAAAAAGTGTTTCCTCGTCTCCGTTCTAAATGGCTTGCCCCTTATTCTTAAACTGTGGCCCCTGGTTCTGGACATCGGGAACATGTTTCCTGCCTCTAGCTTGTCCAAACGCTTAACAATC
The DNA here is from genome assembly GCF_010909765.2 of Amblyraja radiata. NCBI lineage: Eukaryota > Metazoa > Chordata > Chondrichthyes > Rajiformes > Rajidae > Amblyraja > Amblyraja radiata. The sequence goes on from NC_045980.1 coordinate 34,873,437, forward strand.
TCATATGTTTCAATGAGATATCCTCTCATCCTTCTAAACTCCAGAGTGTACAAGCCCAGCCGCTCCATTCTCTCAGCATATGACAGTCCCGCCATCCCGGGAATTAACATTGGAATCAATGTGTGTGTTTTATTACCAAGGGGACTACACACCTCCCATGTTCTGTCTTGGGTCTGTGGAATCCAGTGTACCTTGTTCTGACCTGCCCCAGCATGTCAGCCTGAGCTGCTTTTTTATTTTGATGGTGATGATCTTATTTTGGTTTTGAGGAATGTGTTTGTGCAAATTTTTGAACTCACGTTCAGAAGTTCATAGAAGTGAAAGGAGCAGAATTAGGCCGTTCGGCCCATCTAGTCTACTCCACCATTCAATCATCTTTCCCTCCTAGCCTCATTCTCCTGCCTTTCTCCCCGTAACCCCTGAATAGGTCACGCTAGAAGCAGGAAACATGTTCCCGATGTTGGGGGAGTCCAGAACCAGGGGCCACACACAGTTTAAGAATAAGTGGTAAGCCATTTAGAACGGAGACGAGGAAACACTTTTTCTCACAGAGAGTGGTGAGTCTGTGGAATTCTCTGCCTCAGAGGGCGGTGGAGGCCGGTTCTCTGGATGCTTTCAAGAGAGAGCTAGATAGGGCTCTTAAAGATAGCGGAGCCAGGAGATATGGGGAGAAGGCAGGAACGGGGTACTGATTGGGGATGATCAGCCATGATCACATTGAATGGCGGTGCTGGCTCGAAGGGCCGAATGGCCTACTCCTGCACCTATTGTTTATTGTCTATATCAATTTCTCCCTCCTAAGTCCCAGGAGCAGAATTAGGCCATTCGGCCCATCGGGTCTACTCCGCCATTCAATCATGGCTGATCTATCTCTCCCCTCTCACCCTCATTCTCCTGACTTTTCCCCATAACCATTGACACCTGTTCTAATCAAGAATCTATCTATCTCTGCCTTAAATATATCCATTGACTTGGCCTCCGCAGCCCTTCGGGTTGTTCTGAGATGGTCTACGCGATCATGGTCTTGTCCACCGTCCATCAGTGTCTGTCACGGTGGGGCTGGCGGGAGGGAACCGTGTCGGCCTTCAACTAAGGCCCATGAAAGCAGGGTTAATAAAAACTCAACATCTTCACCATGGATGTCCGGTCACTCTACACCTCCATCCCCCACCAGGATGGCCTCAGAGCCCTCCGGTTCTTCCTCGACCAGAGGAGCAACCTATACCCAGCCACTGACACTCTCCTCCGCTTAGCGGAGTTGGTCCTCACCCTCAACAACTTTACATTTGACTCCTCCCATTTCCTCCAAACACAAGGCGTAGCTATGGGCACACGCATGGGCCCCAGCTACGCCTGCCTCTTTGTCGGGCACGTTGAACAATCCTTGTTCGAGACGTACCAGGGCCCCATCCCCGACCTCTACCTCCGTTACATTGACGACTGCTTTGGTGCCACCTCCTGCACCCACACACAACTGACTGACTTCATCCACTTCACCACCAACTTCCATCCGGCACTCCAATACACCTGGACGATTTCCGACACTTCCCTACCATTCCTTGACCTCACCATCTCCATCGCAGGGGACAGACTCCTGACCGACATACATTACAAACCCACTGACTCACATGGCTATCTGGACTACACGTCTTCCCACCCTGCCCCCTGTAAAGACTCCATCCCCTACTCCCAATTCCTCCGCCTACGCCGCATCTGTTCCCAGGATGAGACATTTCATACCAGGGCATCGGAAATGTCCTCGTTCTTCAGGGAACGGGGATTCCCCTCCGCCACCATAGATGAGGCTCACACCAGGGTCTCATCCATACCCCGTAACACTGCTCTCTCTCCCCATCCCCGCACACGCAACAAGGGCAGAGTCCCTCTGGTCCTCACCTTTCACCCCACCAGCCGGCAAATACAACACATAATCCTCCGCCATTTCCGCCACCTCCAACGTGACCCCACCACTCGCCACATCTTCCCATCTCCCCCATGTCTGCCTTCCGCAAAGACCGCTCCCTCTGCAACTCCCTCGTCAATTCTTCCCTTCCCTCCCGTACCACCCCCTCCCCGGGCACTTTCCGTTGCAACCGCAAGAAATGCAACACCTGTCCCTTCACCTCACCCCTCGACTCCATTCAAGGTCCCAAGCAGTCGTTCCAGGTGCGACAAAGGTTCACCTGTATCTCCTCCAACCTCATCTACTGCATCCGCTGCTCTAGATGTCAGCTGATTTACATCGGTGAGACCAAGCGTAGGTTGGGCGATCGTTTCGCCAAACACCTCCGCTCAGTCCGCAATAACCTACCTGACCTCCCGGTGGCTCAGCACTTCAACTCCCCCTCCCATTCCCAATCCGACCTCTCTGTCCTGGGTCTCCTCCATTGCCAGAGTGAGCAACAGCGGAAATTGGAGGAACAGCACCTCATATTCCGCCTGGGGACCTTGCGTCCGGATGGCATTAACATTGAATTCTCCCAATTTAGCTAGCCCTTGCTGTCTCCTCCCCTTCCTTAACCCTCTAGCTGTCTCCTCCCACCCTCCCATCCGCCCGCCCTCGGGCTCCTCCTCCTCCTCCCCTTTTCCTTCTTTCTTTCCCCACCCCCCATCAGTCTGAAGAAGGGTTTCGGCCCGAAACGTCGCCTATTTCCTTCGCTCCATAGACGCTGCTGCACCTGCTGAGTTTCCCCAGCAATTTTGTGTACCTTTAATAAAAACTCAATCGGGATTTGGGGCGCGCAATATTTTTTCTTTCCCCAAGTAGTTGTTGGAACTCGGAGGTGGTTCTGGCGGGATGCCTGGACGAGTCACACAGATACATCGATGGATTTAGGGAGCGGTGTCGGAAGGAACAGCAGACGCTGGTTTAAACCGAAGACAGACGCATAATGCTGGAGTAACTCAGCGGGACAGGCAGGCAGGCAGCATCAAAGACCCTACAGTGAGCAAGATAGTCCACTCGACGAAAAAGACGTAGTACGGCCATGGGCAGATTCATGGGTAATTTTCGGCCCCATTTCCGTAACCGGCTTCCGTCTCCCCACCAAAGATCCCGTAGCGGAGCAAAGATACTAGCGCGGGGACGGAAGCCGGTTACGGAAACATCCTCGTAAAAATAATAGTTCTTTGGTAAAAATCTTCTCCTCATTTTCTGAATTATAATTTATTAACACAAACTGTTCCCCCGCAACGTTGATTACACTGCGGGTCGGGTCGGGTCGGGTTACTGAAATGGATGAAAAAAGGCCCCACGTTCCGCTTCGTTGCGTACTACACTTCAGGCCCGAAACGTTGCCTATTTCCTTCGCTCCATAGATGCTGCTGCACCCGCTGAGTTTCTCCAGCATTTTTGTGTACAGCCCATTGCATTTAGCAGGAGTGGTCTATCTTGTTTTATATAGGATCTTTGGGCAGCATCTCTGGAGAGAAGGAATGGGTCGACCCGAAACGTCACCCATTCCTTCTCTCCAGAGCTGCCGCCCGCCTGCCTGTCCCGCTGAGTTACTCCAGCATTTTGTGTCTCAGAGGACAGGTATTTTATTCTCTGACAATGAATGGCGTGACAGGTAGGGGTGGAAATTCAGCGGGTGGGGGGGGGGGGGGAAGTGGGAGGGGTGTGGGGGGGGAGGGGAGGGGAAGTGAATTGCAGAAGTCCTTTTCCCCCCAACGTAAGGAAGGCTTCCTGGCCTCACGTCTGTTTGATCCAACTTGGGTTTGACGGTTAGGCTTTCCTTTGTTCCCGACTCCCCTGGAGAGGAAACGGACTTGTCTGTCCATCCACATATTTTCACAGATGCACGGAGTAGCGATGTGCAGAGGATGTTCACATTGGCCCGGATTCAACTGATTGGTATTACCGTGATTAGTTTAGTTTAAGTCTAGGGAGATACAGCGTGGAAACAGGCCCTTCAGCCCACTGGCCAGCGATGCCTGCATATAAAATTATACATAAGATCAGATTCAGATTCAAACTTTATGGGTCATTGTGCATAGTACAGAGACAACGAAATGCAGTTAGCATCTCGCCCAGAAGTGCGAACACAGAATAATGGAACAGTAATATATATATATGTATATACAATAGCAGGAATCGAATATAGGAGCAAAGAGGTCCTTCTGCAGTTGTACAGAGCCTCTAGTGAGACCACAACTGGAGTATTGTGTTCAGTTTTGGTCCCCTAATTTGAGGAAGGACATTCTTCTTATTGAGAGAGTGCAGCGTAGGTTTACAAGGTTAATTCCCAGGATGGCGGGACTGTCATATGCTGAGAGAATGGAGCAGCTGGGCTTGTACACTCTGGAGTTTAGAAGGATGAGAGGATATCTTATTGAAACATATAAGATTATTGAGGGCTTGGACACACTAGAGGCAGGAAACATGTTCCCGGTGTTGGGTGGAGTCCAGAACCAGGGGCCACACAGTTTAAGAATAAGGGGTAAGCCATTTAGAACGGACGAGGAAACACTTTTTCACACAGAGAGTTGTGAGTGTGTGGAATTCTCTGCCTCAGAGGGCGGTGGAGGCAGGTTCTCTGGATACTTACAAGAGAGAACTAGATAGGGCTCTTGAAGGTAGCGGAGTCAGGGGATATGGGGAGAAGGCAGGAACGGGGTACTGATTGGGGATGATCAGCCATGATCACATTGAATGGCGGTGCTGGGTTGAAGGGCCGAATGGCCTCCTCCTGATCCTATTGTCTATTGTCTATTGTCTATCACTATCCTACACACACTAGGGACTATTTACCTTTATACCTAACCTGCAAACCTGTACGTCTTTGGAGTGTGGGGGGAATCCGGAGCACCCGGAGAAAACCCACGCGGGTCACGGGGGGGGAAACGTGCAAACTCCGCACAGACAGCGGCCGTGGTCAGGATGGAACCCGGAGCTCCGGTGCTGTGAGGCAGCAACTCTACCGCTGCGCCACCGTGCCGCCCAACCTCACATCATCGGCTGTTGACACAGTTTTGAGACGATTTATTGATTATTTAAAGACCGATTTGAGTATAGGAGCAGGGAGGTTCTACTGCAGTTGTACAGGGTCTTGGTGAGACCACACCTGGAGTATTGCATACAGTTTTGGTCTCCAAATCTGAGGAAGGACATTATTGCCATAGAGGGAGTGCAGAGAAGGTTCACCAGACTGATTCCTGGGATGTCAGGACTGTCTTATGAAGAAAGATTGAATAGACTTGGTTTATACTCTCTAGAATTTAGGAGATTGAGAGGGGATCTTATAGAAACTTACAAAATTCTTAAGGGGTTGGACAGGCTAGATGCAGGAAGATTGCTCCCGATGTTGGGGAAGTCCAGGACAAGGGGTCACAGCTTAAAGATAAGGGGGAAATCCTTTAAAACCGAGATGAGAAGAACTTTTTTCACACAGAGAGTGGTGAATCTCTGGAACTCCCTGCCACAGAGGGTAGTTGAGGCCAGTTCATTGGCTATATTTAAGAGGGAGTTAGATGTGGCCCTTGTGGCTAAGGGGATCAGAGGGTATGGAGAGAAGGCAGGTACAGGATACTGAGTTGGATGATCAGCCATGATCATATTGAATGGCGGTGCAGGCTCGAAGGGCCGAATGGCCTACTCCTGCACCTAATTTCTATGTTTCTATGATTTAACGTCACCCATTCCTTCTCTCCAGAGATGCTCTGCCTGTCCCGCTGAGTTACTCCAGCGATCTGGGTCTACCTCCCAACTTCTATGTTCAAGGAAGTTCTGGTGCTTTTTTGCGAGGAGATAAATGATAGCAAGTTGGCGAGCAATTGAAAGATAACATATCGCACTCCTAATGCTGCAAACTGCACCGCGCTAAATGCTACAACTAACGTCTAACTAATACATCTGTTAAGCTGGATGTTAGGAGCTCAAAGCCATGAGGTTGTGAGCAATCCTCCTCCTTTTTAAGTTCAATCAAGAACACACCCTGGAATCTTTCATCTAGTTCCCACCAACTATGAGCCAAAAGACTAATTGACAAGCAAGCAGAAGTAACAAACAATAAGCATTGACAGACATACCACAAACAGACTGCAACATCAGTCTGAAGAAGGGTTTTCGTCCCGAAACGTTGCCTATTTCCTTCGCTCCTTATAGATACTGCTGCACCCGCTGAGTTTCTCCAGCACTTTTGTCTACCTGCAACGTAAGGCTGCCTGTCATTGAAATCTTGGCCACCATTATCACTCTGGTTCAGACGTGCAACATGGTGGCACAGCGGCATAGGGATCAGAGCCTTTAAGTGTCTATCACAGTCATCAGATCTCATGTGATGGTAGAATTCGGCCATTTGGCCCATCGAGTCTCTCATCGTTCATCAACGTTGAAAACATTAGCGACGCAGTGGCGCTGGTTTCCGACGGGAACGGTGACGGACGTACCACACGTCCCCGTCCTCCAGTTCCTGCCGACGCCCGCCGCTGGAAGTATAGGATGTTGGTGTGTGTGTGTGTGTGTGTGTGTGTGTGTATATGTGTGTGTGTGTGTGTGTGTGTATGTGTGTGTGTGTGTGTGTGTATGTATATATGTGTGTGTGTGTGTGTGTGTGTGTGTGTGTGTGTGTGTGTGTGTGTGTATATGTGTGTGTGTGTATATGTGTGTGTATATGTGTGTATGTGTGTGTGTATATGTGTGTGTATATGTGTGTGTATGTGTGCGTGTGTGAATATGTGTGTGTGCGTGTGTGTGTGTATATGTGTGTGTGTGTGTGTGTATATGTGTGTGTGTGTGTGTGTGTGTGTGTGTGTGTGTATATGTGTGTATATATATGTGTGTGTGTGTGTGTGTGTGTGTGTGTGTGTGTGTGTGTGTGTGTGTGTGTGTGTGTGTTTTATCAACGTTGCTTACAATGCCGTGTACGACGTTGATCGCAACTTCTACTGAAGTGTGGATGGCCGTTGGCTCGCTAGGAGCTCATCCGCCTTTGACAGGTCTTGTTTTTGGTCCTGCTGGGGGTCCACAGCCCCCTCCTCACCTGGCAAACCAGGTGGGGGAGATGGTTTAGTCGTCGACTATCTGACCATGGAGCAGGTAGCGCGGGATTACATGGTACCCGTGGTGGGGGGGAACTCCCCCCCTGACCTGAACTGTGACCCATCAAGTCTACTCCGCCATTCAATCATGGCTGATCTATCTCTCCCTCACAACCCAATTCTCCTGACTTTAGTTTAGTTTAGTTTAGAGACACTGCGCGGAAAGAGGCCCTTCGGCCCACCGAGTCAGTGATCCCGCACCCTCACATTAGCCTGCACACACTAGGGGCGATTTGCAATTTACCGAAGCCAATTGACCTACAAACCTGCGCATCTTTGGAGTGTGGGAGGAAGCCTGAGCACCCGGAGAAAACCCACGTAGGTCACGGGGAGAACGTGCAAACTCCGTTCAGACAGCACCCGTAGTCAGGATGGAACCCGGGTCTCTGGCGCCGTGAGGCAGCGACTAACGCTGGGCCACCATGACGCCCAACACTGTAACAAGGCACTTCAATGGGCGCTGAAAATGTCAACACTATACGAACGACACAATAGAAAAGTAAGCCTTTCAAATTATTTTTTATCAAACCTTGCTCATATCTGAAGAAAACAGTTTAAACATTACTTCCATTCTCTGGAACAACACAAAATAGCCTTTGAAGAGGAATTAAATCCAATTTAAGAATTGAAGAAAGGAAGTGCAATTAGAGTGTGTTTTTTGTAAACATGCCTCATTGTCCCGTGATTGTGACTTAGATAAACATTCTGGTCTTGATGAGTATTAATGTATGGTTCCCCAGCAGTCACCCCTGAGCCAAACTTCTGCTTATCCTGGACACTGTCCATAACTAGTGCTAGCACTCTTGGGATGGCAGGGCCCAGCGGTAGAGTTGCTGCCTCACAGCGGCCACAGACCCGGGTTCCATCCTGACCACCGGTGCTTGTCTGTGCGGAGTTTGCACGTTCTCCCCGTGACCTACGTGGGTTTTCTCCGGGTGCTCAGGCTTCCTCCCACACTCCAAAGACGTGCAGGTTTGTAGGTCATAGAAACATAGAAAATAGGTGCAGGAGTAGGCCATTTGGCCCTTCGAGCCTGCACCGCCATTCAATATGATCATGGCTGATCATCCAACTCAGTATCCCGTACCTGCCTTCTCTCCATACCCCCTGATCCATTTAGCCACAAGGGCCACATCTAACTCCCTCTTAAATATAGCCAATGAACTGGCTCCAGAGAATTCCAGAGATTCACCACTCTCTGTGCGAAAAATGTTTTTCTCATCTCGGTCCTAAAAGATTTCCCCCTTATCCTTAAACTGTGACCCCCTTGTCCTGGACTTCCCCAACATCGGGAACAATCTTCCTGCATCTAGCCTGTCCAACCCCTTAAGAATTTTGTAAGTTTCTATAAGATCCCCCCTCAATCTTCTAAATTCTAGCGAGTACAAGCAGAGTCTATCCGGTCTTTCTTCATATGAAAGTCCTGCCATCCCAGGAATCAGTCTGGTGAACCTTCTCTGTACTCCCTCTATGGCAAGAATGTCTTTCCTCCGATTTGTACATTTTCCCGTGAGTTTTCTCCGAGATCTTCGGTGTCCTCCCACACTCCACAGACGGGCAGGTTTGTCGCTAGTGACTAGTGCGGGGTCACCTTCTCTTGGTCCTGTGGACCGACCAGTGGACACCTTCACCTCTCCTCGCCCGCCCACCTTGGACTGACCCGAGACCTGAGAAACGGTGGTGTGTTTGCCAAAATGCCTCAGCGATAATACCAGTCCATCATCGGCTTATGTCCACCCACCAGTCGAAGGGATCTATCGTAATCGCTGCCTCAAAAAGGCTGCCAACATCACCAAAGACCCTCACCACTGCCATCAGGAAGAAGGTACAGGAACCTGAAAACTGTAACATCCAGGCTCAGCTTCTTCCCTACAGCCATCAGGCTGTTAAACACCACAACAAGAGAGAGAGAGAGTTAGATAGAGCTCTAGAGGCTAGTGGTGTCAAGGGATATGGGGAGAAGGCAGGCACGGGTTATTGATAGGGGACGATCAGCCATGATCACAATGAATGGCAATGCTGGCTCGAAGGGCCGAATGGCCTCCTCCTGCACCTATTTTCTATGTTTCTATGTGACAAATAAGCTCCGAGCTCTGAACTGCAAAAGACTATATTATTATTTGTTATTTGCACTGTATTTGTTGCTTATTTCTCTTCCTGTACTATGTTTACATATTCACATATTGTGTTGTGCTGCAGCAAGCAAGAATCTCATTGACCCATCCGGGACATATGGACAATAAAACACTCTTGACTCTTGTCCTTTGACTAATCCATGTGAAACTGAGCGAGATTCTCAGCATGATCGCAGAGTAGCCGGGCGTGGGGGAATGGACTCTCATCAACAGAAGTTACAGGTAATCGCACTCATTCTGTACAAAAACCCATCCCATCCCCGAACTAACGCCAGACAGACACAAAACGCTGGAGTAACTCAGCGGGTCAGGCAGCATCTCCGGAGAAAATGATTAGGTGACGTTTTGGATCATAGAAACATGGATAATTGGTGCAGGAGTAGGCCATTCGGCCCTTCGAGCCATTCAATGTGATCATGGCTGATCATCCAGACTCAGTAGCCCGTTCCTGCTTTCTCTGAAGAAGGGTTTCGTCCCGAAACATTGCCCATTTCCTTCGCTCCATAGATGCTGCTGCACCCGCTGAGTTTCTCCAGCATTTTTGTGTACTTCGCCCCCATATCCCTTGATTCCGTTAGCCCCAAGAGCTAAATCTAACTCTCTCTTGAAAACATCCAGTGAATTGGCCTCCACTGCCTTCAGTGGCAGAGAATTCCACAGATTCTCAACTCTCTGGGTGAAAAAGTTTTTCCTCATCTCAGTCCTAAATGGCCGACCCCTTATTCTTAAACTGCGTGACCCCTGGTTCTGGACTCCCCCCCAACATCGGGAACATTTTCCCTGCATCGCGGTGGGGCAGTTTATTAAATTAATTCCATTGCCGTCGTTTCCTCGATTCGCTGATCAGGTGAATGTTGGAGTAATCTTCTGGAGTTTGATGGATTCTTCAGCGTTTAACTTGATAGTGGGAGCGGGCAGCGCGAACACTGAACATTCATCAACGAACAACCTCCAGCCTCTATATTTCGCCACCACACATTTTGGGTCTGAAGAAGGGTCTCTTGGAGAATCGAGACCCTTCTCCAGACTGGTAGCGAGTGTGGATTGAAACATGGTGGTGGAGCCAGAGCGCAAAGGGGTGCAATAGACAACAGGTGCAGGAAAAGTTTTTCCTCACCTCAGTTCTAAATGCCCTACCCCAAATCTGTGGCCCCTGGTTCTGGACTCCCCCAACATTGGGAAAGAAGTCTGAGTCTGATGAAGGGTTTCGTCCCGAAACGTTGCCTATTTCCTTCGCTCCATAGTTGCTGCTGCACCCGCTGAGTTTCTCCAGCACTTTTGTCTATCTTGGGGGAAAAAATTTCTGCATCTAGCTTGTCCAGTCCTTTTATAATTTTATTTGAACGGCAATCCAGGGAAACCTGTATTGATCGAAACCGCAGTTCCTCCCAGCTCTCCATAAATCGCCTGCCCAGTGGAGGCCAATTCACTGGATGTTTTCAAGAGAGAGTTAGAATTAGCTCCTAGGGGATCAGGGGAATCAGAGGATATGGGGAGAAAGCAGGAACAGGGTACTGATTTTGGTCAATCAGCCATCCACCTATTTTCTATGTTTCTATGTTTCCCTAAATAGTAAGAGCAATATAGAAACATAGAAAATAGGTGCAGGAGTAGGCCATTCGGCCCTTCAAGCCAGCACCGCCATTCAATGTGATCATGGCTGATCATCCCCAATCAGTTCCCCGTTCCTGCCTTCTCCCCATATCCCCTGACTCCGCTACCTTTAAGAGCCCTATCTAGCTCTCTCTTGAAAGCATCCAGAGAACCGGCCTCCACCGCCCTCTGAGGCAGAGAATTCCACAGACCCACAACTCTCTGCGTGAAAAAGTATTTCATCGAGAGAGAGGGCTGCGGAACTCTCATCAGGGAGAGGAGGAGAACTTCTGAAGATGCCTGAACTTCTGGAGAAGGGTCTCGGCCGGAAACGTCACCCTTTCCTTCCCCCCAGTGATGCTGCCTGTCCCGCTGAGTTACTCCATCCCATCCCAACCAAAACCTACCTCTTTATTGAACAATAATGACAAGGATTAAACCATAAAATGATCAGCCATGATCATATTGATCAGCCATGATCATATTGAATGGCGGTGCAGGCTCGAAGGGCCGAATGGCCTACTCCTGCACCTAATTTCTATGTTTCTATGTTTCTATAGATTCACAGAGTAATACAGCGTGGAAACAGGCCCTTTGGCCCAACTTGCCCACACCGGCCAACATGTCCCATCTACCATAGTCCCACCTGCCTGCGCTTGATCCATATCCCTCCAAACCTGTCCTATCCGTGAACCTGTCTAACTGTTTCTTAAACGTTGGGATAGTCCCTGCACATCCACTATCCGGTAAGTTTCAATGAGGTCCTCCCCCTCATCCTTCTAAACTCCAGCGAGTATTCCCCGCACATTCTCCTTGCTCTGGGTTAGTTGTTTGGAAACTGGCCTGCCGCGGCTGTAGCTCCAGCGCGGAGCATGAGATAGTTTCAAGCTGAGGTTTTGGGATACAAGAGGGGTTTGCGTTTCCAATGGATTATTTGGCCGTTTACATTGATTCATGGGCCCAATGACAACCCGGGCATTTTCTTTTTCGGAGTCGGCTTTCGCGGGACCCCCTTAATCAAAAGAGTCTGCGGTTCGAGGCAGCTCAGCGGCTGAGTCGCTGCCTCACGGCGCCAGAGACCCGGGTCCGATCCCGGCTACGGGCGCTTGTCCGCGCGGAGTTGGCGCGTTCTCCCCGTGACCTGCGCGGGCGTTTTCTCCGAGATCTTCCCACACTCGAAAGACGGCAGACAAAAGTGCTGGGGAAACTCAGCGGGTGAAGCAGCATCTATGGAGCGAAGGAAATAGGCAACGTTTCGGGACGAAACCCTTCCGGGTTTCGTCCCGAAACGTTGCCTATTTCCTTTCGGGTTTCGTCGCGAAACGTTGCCTATTTCCTTCGCTCCATAGATGCTGCTGCACCCGCTGAGTTTCTCCAGCACTTTTGTCTTCCTTCGATTTTCCAGCATCTGCAGTTCCTTCTTAAACACTCCAAAGACGTGCAGGTTTGCAGGTTAATTGGCTTGGTATAAGTGTAAAATTGTCCCTAGTGTGTGTGCGCAGGATAGCGTTGAGGGCCTGTCCCACTTGGCAATTTTTTTCGGCGACTGCCGGCTATCATTGACCGACGTATCAGGTCACCGAAAAATACACGGCGTGATGGCGTGTTGACGCGCGCTGTTATTACTAGGGACGACAGATGGCACAATGGGCTAAGTGTTCGGCTGGCAACCGGAAGGTAGCCGGTTGGAATCCCGCTTGGAGTGCATACTGTCGTTGTGTCCTTGGGCAAGACACTTCACCCACCTTTGCCTGTGTGTGAATGTGTGTGAGTGATTGGTGGTGGTCGGAGGGGCCGTAGGCGCAGATTGGCAGCCACGCTTCCGTCAGTCTGCCCCAGGGCAGCTGTGGCTACAGAAGTAGCTCACCACCACCGAGTGTGACTGAAGAGTGAATGAATAATGCGATGTAAAGCACCTTGAGTATTAGAAAGGCGCTATATAAATCCCATCCATTATTACGAGCGTCGCAACATTTTTTTTGTCGCCGCTGAGTTTTTGAAATGTTCAAAATCTTTTGGCGACACTGATAATGATGCCGGCAGTCGCCGAAAAAAATTTCCAAGTGGGACAGGCCCCCCCTTTAATGTGCAGGGATCGCTGGTCAGCACTGACTCGGTGGGCTGAAGGCCCCCTATCCTATCTCTGTACCTATAAACTAAACTAAACATCATAACATATTTCCTTCGCTCCATAGATGCTGCTGCACCCGCTGAGTTTCTCCAGCATTTTTGTCTACCTTCGATTTTCCAGCATCTGCAGTTCCTTCTGAAACATCATAACTATCTGTAATGTCAGAAATATCGGATAGACTGGATAGACTCGGCTTGTACTCGCTAGAATTTAGAAGATTGAGGGGGGATTTTATAGAAACGTACAAAATTCTTAAGGGGTTGGACAGTCTAGATGCAGTAAGATTGTTCCCGATGTTGGGGAAGTCCAGAACAAGGGGTCACAGTTTAAGGATAAGGGGGAAATCTTTTTGGACCGAGATGAGAATTTTTTTTTTCCCACACAGAGAGTGGTGAATCTGTGGAATTCTCTGCCACAGAAGGTAGTTGAGGCCACACAGTTCATTGGCTATATTTAAGAGGGAGTTAGATGTGGCCCTTGTGGCTAAAGGGATCAGGGGGTATGGAGAGAAGGCAGGTACAGGATACTGAGTTGGATGATCAGCCATGATCATATTGAATGGCGGTGCTGGCTCGAAGGGCCGAATGGCCTACTCCTGCACCTATTTTCTATGTTTCTATGTTTTAACTCCCCTCTGATGGATTCCAGGGAAAAGCAGGTCTAAATCTTTTTTTCTAATACACCATCTTGCTCAACTGTGTATTTTCCTTCCTCTTCCATTGTGTAGAGTTCCCTTGCCAAAGAAAACAGGCGCAGACTAACTCCCCATCCAAGTCATTACTGTTCCCTGATTACCCATTGTTTTTGTACATCATCATCACAGTCCATTGACAATCCCCCAGCCCAGATGTGGCAAGATGTTGTACGCAGCGGACTGCCTTTATGTTCGACATTAAGCGTTTCCTCTTTGTTTCAATGGGCATCGAGCAGCAGAGGAAAGGGCCGCATTTATATAGCGCCTCCGGGGACAGATCAGAGCGCTGAACAGTCAATGAAAAATGTCCGCGCTCAGTGCTGAGTCGCGCAAAAATGTAATAATGCATCTGAGGGCGGTGCGTACTTCAGTCTGGGGAAGGGTCCGGACTCGACTCGACATGACACCTGGGATAGCACCATAGAAACTCGGAAAATAGCCATTCAATCATGGTTGAATCATCTTAGAATAAAGGGGAGGTCATTTAAGACAGAGGTGAGAAAAAACGTTTTCACCCAGAGAGTTGTGAATTTACGGAATTCCCTGCCACAGAGGGCAGTGGAGGCCAAGTCACTGGATGGATTTAAGAGAGAGTTAGATAGAGCTCTAGGGGCTAGTGGAGTCAAGGGATATGGGGAGAAGGCAGGCACGGGTTATTGATAAGGGACGATCAGCCATGTTCATATTGAATGGCGGTGCTGGCTCGAAGGGCTGAATGGCCTCCTTCTGCACCTATTTTCTATGTTTCTATGATCTATCTCTCCCTCTCAAACCCATTCTCCTGCCTTCACCCCATAATCCCTGACACCCGTACTAATCAAGAATTTAGTTAGAAACATAGAATATAGGTGCAGGAGTAGGCCATTCAGCCCTTTGAGCCAGCACCGCCACTCAATATGATCATGGCTGATCAACCAAAATCAATACCTCGCTCCTGCTATCTCCCCGTATCCCTTGATTCCGTTAGCCCGAAGAGCTGTATCTAATTTTCTCTTGAAAACATCCAGTGAATCGGCCTCCACTGCCTTCTGCGGCAGAGAATTCTACAGATTCACAACTCTCTGGGTGAAAAAGTTTTTCCTCATCTCAGTCCTAAATGGCCGACCCCTTATCCTTAAACTGTGTGACCCCTGGCTCTGGACTCCCCCAACATTGGGAACATTTTTTCTGCATCTAGCCTGTTCGATCCTTTAAGAATTTTATATGTTTCTATAAGATCCCCTCTCATCGTTCGGCTGCCTGACCCGCTGAGTTTGGCTTAGTTTAGAGATACAGCATGGAAACAGGCCCTTCGGCCCACCGAGTCCGTGCTGTCTGTACGGAGTTTGCCATTTGCCATTTATCACCGTGAGTTGCAGCTCTGCGGTGGCGAAGTTTTGATCGATGTTTGGTGCCCCTGCGAATGTCATGGTGGTTCAGTTGAGGTTGCTGCCCAGTAAAATGTCTTCAGGCAGATTACCAGCCTGCCGAACAATGAAACCAGATACTGATTTATAAAGGGCAGCAATGATGGATTTGTGGTGTCCAACCAGCAGCTAAGACTTGGTGATTATTTCTCTCTCCAACGTGGTTCTGAAGCTCCGTCCAACGCACATCTCCAGCCCTCTCTTAAACCTGATCCATGTCTCCAAGACCGCACTTCATTTATTAACCCCAGATGAAAATTCACGCTCACAAACTCACACACACTCACACACGCGCGCACCCACATGCGCACATGCACGCACACACAGATACACACACACACAAACGCGCACTCACACACGCGCGCACACACACGCACGCACACATGCACACACACACACAAACGCGCACACTCACACATGCGCGCACACTCACACATGCACGCACACACACATGCACGCACACACATGCGCGCACATTCACACACGCGCGCACACACACGCACGCACACATGCACACACATACACAAACGCGCACACTCACACATGCGCGCACACTCACACATGGGCGCACACACAAACGCACACACTCACACATGCGCGCACACTCACACACACGCACACACACGCACGCACATATGCACACACACACACATACGCGCGCACTCACACATGCGCGCACACACACATGCGCGCACACACACATGCGCGCACACACAAACGCGCACACACACACGCGCACTCACACACGTGCGCACACACACGTGCGCACACACACGTGCGCACACACAAACGCGCACACTCACACATGCGCGCACACACACGCACACACACACAAACGTGCACACTCACACATGCGCGCACGCACACGCACGCACACACAAACGCGCACACTCACACAGGCGCGCACACACACGCACACACACACAAACTTCGCACCACTCACACAATGCGCGCACACACACGCACACACAAAAACGCGCCTCACACATGCAGAGAGCACACAAGCACAAAAAAAAATAAGCGCAATCACAAATGCGAGCCAAAAACACGCACAACACACACAATGCGCACAATAACACATGAGCGCACACACACCACACACAACAAACGCGCCCATCTCACACATATGCTCGCACACCACGCCCACACACACACAAACGCGCACTCACACTGCGGGCACACACACGCACACACACACAAACGCGCACACTCACACACGCGCGCACACACGCACACACACACAAACGCGCACACTCACACATGCGCGCACACACACGCACACACACAAACGCGCACTCACACATGCGCACGCACACACGCACACACACACAAACGTGCACACTCACACATGCGCGCACACACACACAAACGTGCACACTCACACATGCGCGCACACACACGCACACACACACAAACGTGCACACTCACACATGCGCGCACACACGCACGCACACACAAACGCGCACACTCACACATGCGCGCACACACACGCACACACACACAAACGCGCACACTCACACATGCGCGCACACACACGCACACACACACAAACGCGCACACTCACACATGCGCGCACACACACGCACACACACACAAACGCGCACTCACACATGCGCGCACACACACGCACACACACAAACGCGCACACTCACACATGCGCGCACACACACGCACACACACACAAACGCGCACACTCACACATGTGCGCACACACACGCACACACACACAAACGCGCACTCACACATGCGCGCACACACACGCACACACACACAAACGCGCACACTCACACATGCGCGCACACACACGCACACACACACAAATGCGCACACTCACACATGCGCGCACACACACGCACACACACACAAACGCGCACTCACACATGCGCACGCACACACGCACACACACACAAACGCGCACACTCACACATGCGCGCACACACACGCACACACACACAAACGCGCACACTCACACATGCGCGCACACACACGCACACACACACAAACGCGCACTCACACATGCGCGCACACACACATGCACACACACACAAACGCGCACATGCACACACACACAAACGCATGCACACACGCACACAAACGCGCACTCACACACGCGCGCACGCACACACACGCACGCACACACACACAAACGCGCACACTCACACAAGTCCGGCACAACCTCTTTGTCTTTGCCTCTCCAGAGGAGGCCTCGTGTTGAGATCACATTGGTCCAGTTTAGTTGATCATCACGTGAACAGAGGTACAGTGAAAAGCTTTCGTTGTGCGCTAACTAGTCAGCGGAAAGACAATAGCTGGCACGCTGGCGCAGCGGTAGAGTTGCTGCCTGTTATCGCACTGTATCTCTAAACTAAACTAAAGATAGACACAAAGCGCTGGAGTAACTCAGCGGGACTGGCAGCGTCTCTGGAGAGAAGGAATGGGCGACGTTTTGGTTTGGGACTTAAAGGTTAAACGTCACACCCATTCCTTCTCTCCAGAGACGCTGCCTGTCCCGCTGAGTTACTCCAGCATTTTGTGTCTATCTTTGGTATAAACCAGCATCTGCAGTTCCTTCCTAAACCGAAAGAAACACTTCAACGCCTAGCTACAGATTTATTTCCTCTCTCCCCGAAAAGTTTAAAAGAAACGTTTGTTGTCTTTTATTTTTCCCGACTTTCCAGTTAATTTGATCCCAGACGGAGTTTGCACACCATGGTTGCGTGCGTTAATAGAAGGGATTACATTCACCGTGTTCATTTACAGTGGGGCCCGTCATTCAACGGACAAATGCTCAGACAGAGTTATCTACGCCCCCCCCTGCCTTATCCCCCACTCAATCCCTTCCCGTCACTCTCTGCTGGATCCTCCAGTCATCAGTAGCAGCAGGTCTAAGGTCAGAGGCACCAGTCACCATCTCAGGAAGAAACCAGCCATTGTTCCGAACCTGCCCTGCGCCCCTCAGCTAGATAATCCCTAAGCTCGCTGCACCATCACCAGATGGGATTAATGGGCAGCATGGAGCAGGCCAGATATCGAGCGAAGGAATGGGCGACGTTTCGGATCGAGACCCCCGAAGGAATAGGTGACGTTTCGGGTCGAGACCCGGAAGGGTCTCGACCCGAAACGTCGCCTATTCCTTCCCTCCGTAGATGCTGCCTCGCCCGCTGAGTTTCTCCAGCATTTTTGTCATCAGTCTGAAGAAGGGTCTCAACCCGAAACGTCGCCTATTCCTTCCCTCCATAGATGCTGCCTCACCCCTCTGTGTTCCTCCAGCATTTTTGACCGCCTTCATTTCTTCTCAATCTCTTTGCATCACCTTGCATATCCCTCGTCTCCCTCTCCCCTGACTCTCAGTCTGAAGAAGGGTCTTGACCCGAAACGTCGCCCATTCCTTCTCTCCAGAGGTGAGTGCCGCCTGTCCCGTTGAGTTACTCCCAGCATTTCTGGTGTCTATCTTCGGTTTAAACCAGCACCTGCAGTTCCTGTCTGACATTGGTGCCCACGGCCTATGTGATTGAGTCTGGAGACCTGCTCCAGAAAGGGGAGGTCATTTAAGACCGAGGTGAGAAAAAAAATTTTCACCCAGAGAGTTGTGAATTTATGGAATTCCCAGCCACTGTAACGGGTATAGCTTGGACCCAATAGCAGCACAGAATCAGGCAGGTATAGTTGGTAATGAACTTTATTACGATACTGTAACACAGAGTAGTAACACAGGAATGGGTACACCGTACTCACACAGAGGCCCAGGATTGAGCGAGGGTTCCGAAGAGGGGCGGGCAGGCAGGCAGGATCGAATCCGTGTAGGCAGTCGGGAAATCGCTGGAGAGCCTTGCATGAATGCTGAGAACAATCTGGCACTGTGTGAGCGGTGAGGAGAGTCTATATACCGGGTTAATTGGTGATCAGAGGCAACTGAGTGCAACAGGTGAGGAGAGTTGAGCTGATGAGAGGGGAGTGGCAGGCGAGGAGAAGGAGGGACCGGTGGAAAAGTACTGGGAGGTGAAGTGGATGAGAATGAGGAGAGGGCAGTGGAGGCCAAGTCACTGGATGGATTTAAGAGAGAGTTAGATAGAGCTCTAGGGGCTAGTGGAGTCAAGGGATATGGGGAGAAGGCAGGCACGGGTTATTGATAGGGGATGATCACAATGAATGGCTGTGCTGGCTCAAAGGGCCGAATGGCCTCCTCCTGCACCTATTTACTATGTTTCTATGTTTCTAAAGGCTGCCGGGCCTGGTGAGTTATTCCAGCACTTTGTGTCTTTTTTCTTTGGTTAAACCAACACCTGCAGTTCCTTGCGCCCCTGGAGTTCACCATCGCGTTCTTAATCTGTATCGAAGCGTTTTTTTTGCTCGCTCTCCCTGCCTCTCCCTGTGTGGCACCGGCTAGATCTTTGTTTACCTTCTGGAGAAGCGCCTCAGGCTGTCAAAGGTGCTGGAGGAACAGAAATTGTTGAAGATCCCCACAGAACGAGGGACAAAGAACCGGGCCACACAAGGTGAATTTATCGACCAGGCTACCTGCCTCAGCTTCATTTGTCAATGATACAATTTGTAGTTTAGTGTACTTTTTACTGATGGTGCGTCTCGTCTCCACCTTCCCCTCACCTAACGATGAACCTCTGTACATTTCCTTAGTGCTAAGAGGTGTTTCGCTTGGGTAGATTACACCCCAGCGGTACGAACATTGACTTCTCCAATTTCAGGTAGTCCCTGCTTTCTCCCTCTTTCCCCTCCCCTTCCCAGCTCTCCCACTGTCTCCGCCTCTTCCTTTCTTCTTCCCGCACCCCCCCCCCCCCAACCTCCCCCCCCCCCCACATCAGCCTGAAGAAGGGTCTCGACCCGAAACGTCACCCATTCCTTCTGTCCAGAGATGCTGCCTGTCCCGCTGAGTTACTCCAGCATTTTATGTCTATCTTCACTTGTGAAGAAATTAAAGTAGTAAGACATTAAGACATCACCAGGGCCGGATTTACGTATAAGCTAGACAAGCTTAAGCTTAGGGCCTCAGGATCTAGGGGGGGCCTACTCACCTCGCCGCCTCACCAACCATCCGCCCATCGGGACCTCCTACTCTTTGCCCGCTGACCCTGGCCACTCCACCGCCCTCCCTCCAGCAGCCCGCAGCCGTCGCCCCACCTGCAGCCTGGACTCAGCACCGGGCCTGAAGTTTCCACGCTGCAGATTCCCACTCCCCTGGGTTTGACTGGGCCCGTCCCCCTAACCCTGGTAATCTCAGTGGCTGGTCCACTGGGTCCTCCCCATTCCCCTCAAACCATGTGACCTCAGCTCTTCCCCACCCTCACTACAGTCCTCATACCCCCCCCCTACACCCTGACCACCCACCAACCCCCCCATCAGACATCGCCTCGGCTTCAGTCCACTCACCTGCCTTCCTCCGGCCCCAACCCCCATCCCTGCCGCAGGCCCAACACTCCAGAGCTTCAAACAGCGATCCAGGTATCGCCCGCTCCGCGATGAATCCAATATGTATTTTAAAACCAATTGTTTAAGGATAACATACCGTAGGATCTAAAAGTGTCACACTGTCACTGTCGGGTAGTCATGGTCCTCTACTCGTGGGGGTGGGGGATTGGGAGGTGGGGGGCCTCACAAGTGAAATAGCTTAGGGCCTCTCTTCATCTAAATCCGGCCCTGCACATCAGGTTAAAACTTGTTCATCTAATCTCCAGCCTACGCCTTCTCTAGCCCTGGTGGGAGCTTGTCTGATTATTGTCCAGTTAACTCGCCATTGTAGATGTAGCAACACACAGAGGTAGGGGTGGCACGGAAACTTAATTATTTCTCCTATGTAAAGCACTTTGGTTTCAACGCGAGTTGGTTTAAACGTGCTATATAAATAACATTTATTTACTTGCTTACTTACTAGTTCAGTTTAGTTTAGTTTAGAGATACAGCGTGGAAACAGGCCCTTCGGCCCAACAACTCTGCGCCGACCAGCGATCCCTGTACACCAGCACTATCCTACACGCTGGGGACAATTTACAATTTTTATCGAAGCCTCAGAGGGCGGTGGAGGCCAGTTCTCTGGAAACTTTCAAGAGAGAGCGAGATAGGGCTCTTATAAATAGCGGAGTCAGGGGATATGGGGAGAAGGCAGGAACGGGGTACTGATTGGGGATGATCAGCCATGATCACATTGAATGGTGGTGCTGGCTCGAAGGGTCGAATGGCCTCTACTCCTGCGTCTATTGTCTATTGTCTATTTAAGCCAATTAAGTGACAAACCTGGACGCCTTTGGAGTGCGGGAGGAAACCGGAGCGCCCGGAGAAAACCCACGCGGGTCAGGGGGAGAACCTGCAAACTCCGTACAGACAGCACCCGTGGTCAGGATGGAACCCGGGTCCCTGGCGCTGTGAGGCAGCAGCTCTACCTGCTGCCAGTCCTGGCCGCTGCTCAATTGAAGATACAAGGACCTGCGCGGAAATGTCTACCTCTGCCAACACAGCTGTCAAATGGCCTGGCTGCCTTTTTACTTCAAGTGAATGAAGAAATTCACAGCGCATTGTGAAGGAGTCAAACTAAATTTGTCTAAGCCAGCCTGTGTGGTGCTTGGGCCGAATGGCATAATGGCTGGGATTATCTTCCCACTGATCCACTTGTGCCCTGCGGAGCGGTGGAACAAGCCAGGACATTTGAAAACAAACACGGTACGTGCAGCCCTCTCTCTCTCTCCCTTTCTCTAAACCCGGGGGGGTTTGCTCAGCAGGCTGGCGGGATTGTGTAGGATCTGATCAGGAGGCTTAGGGGGGATAATGTACCTGTCAGAGCGACACAAGGAGAGGATCAGACCCTGATGTGGCTGCTTTTGTGACGAGCTTCGACACACGCAGAACAGCCCGGCAGCCCAGCGTCGGAGAAACTCGTGTTCAAAAGTGGCAGGAACAGAATTAGGCCATTCGGCCCGTCGAGTCTACTCTGTCATTCAATCATGGCTGATCTATCTCTCCCTCTCAACCCCATTCTCCTGCCTTCTCCCCGTAACCCCCGACACCCATACTAATCAAGAATCTATCTATCTCTGCCTTAAAAATATCCACTGACTTGGCCTCCACAGCCTCCTGTGGCAATGAATTCCACAGATTCACCACCCTCTGACTAAAGGAATTCCTCATCATCTCCTTCCCAAAGCAACGTCCATTTATTTTGAGGCTGTGACCTCTGGCCCTAGACTCTCCCACTAGTGGAAACATCCTCTCCACGTCCACTCTATCCAGGCCTTTCACTATTCGGTACGTTTCAATGAGGTCCCCCCCCTCATTCTTCTGGGCTCCAGCGAGTACAGGCCCAGTGCCGACAAACGCTCATCGTACGTTAACCCGCTCATTCCTGGGATCGTTCTCGTAAACCTCCTCTGGACCCTCTCCAGAGCCAGCACATCCTTCCTCAGGTATGGGGACCACAAACCTCTCTCTCTCTGTCGGTGTAAAGGTGCAGCGGGTGGAACTGCTGCCTCACCAATGGGTTCGATCCTGGGTTCGATCCTGGCCTCGGGTGCTGTGACAATAACACACTTGAGGTTAAACCTAAACCCAAACTAACCCTAAACCTTTGGTTGGCACGGTGACGCAGCGGGTAGAGTTGCTGCCTCACAGCGCCAGAGACCTGTGTTCCATCCTGACTACGGGTGCTGTCTGTGCGGAGTTTGCACGTTCTCCCCGTGAGCTGGGTGGGTTTCCTCTGCGTCCTCCCACACACCAAAGATGTACAAGTTAATTGGCTTCTGTAAATTGTCACCAGTGTGTAGGATGGCGTTAAGTGTGCGGGGATCGCTGGTCGGCACGGACTCGGTGGGGCCGAAGGGCCTGTTTCTGCGCTGTATCTCTAAACTAAATCTAAAACCTAAACCAGATCCATTGCTATTTGTGACCTATTAATATCACCTCTGACTACGGAGGCCTCTGGGGGTCAGGAAGCTTTTGCTGCGGGCTTCTTCCTGCCCCACCAGTTAGCGAGCGCCCTAATGGACCTCCGTGCTCCTTGGAATATTCTGCTGCGCTTGCCTCCAGAGTGTTCCTTGGATGGCGAGGGAGGGACGGATTTGAGGAAGGACATTCTTGCTATTGAGGGAGTGCAGCGTAGGTTTACAACGTTAATTCCCGGGATGGCGGGACTGTCATATGCTGAGAGAATGGAGCAGCTGGGCTTGTACACTCTGGAGTTTCGAAGGATGAGAGGGCATCTCATTGAAACATATAAGATTGTTAAGGGCTTGGACACGCTAGAGCCAGGAAACATGTTCCCGATGTTGGGGGAGTCCAGAACCAGGGGCCACAGTTTAAGAATAAGGAGTAAGCCATTTAGAACGGAGACGAGGAAACAATTTTTCTCACAGAGAGTGGTGAGTCTGTGGAATTCTCTGCCTCAGAGGGCGGTGGAGGCCGGTTCTCTGGATGCTTTCAAGAGAGAGTTAGATAGGGCTCTTAAAGATAGCGGAGTCAGGGGATATGGGGAGAAGGCAGGAACGGGGTACTGATTGGGGATGATCAGCCACGATCACATTGAATGGTGGTGCTGGCTGGAAGGGCCGAATGGCCTACTCCTGCAGCTATTGTCTACTGTCTATTGTCTATTGGATGGCTTGGGCCATTGTATCGCTGTCTGGAGTGCAGGAACTCGCTGTCAACAGCCGCAGGCTGGAGGAAACCAAACGCTGAATGACTCTGACCCCGGCCTCCGTCCGTGACCCACCAACATTGTCAGGACCACCATCACCGATCGGGAAAGCCCAACCCCACTCTTCCCCTATTAGAATACGAATGCTGATCATTTTGTTCTAAACCAAGAGGCTAATTACTTGGTTTCCTATTGCCTTGCCAAATCTTGAACATATACGACTTATGTCCATAACCGACTTAAGTCCGAGGAGCAGAAATAGGCCATTCGGCCCATCGAGTCTACTCCGCCATTCAATCATGGCTGGTCTGTCTCTCCTCTCTCAACCCCATTCTCCTGCCTTCTCCCCATAACCCCTGACACCTGTACTGATCAAGAATTTATCTACTTAGACAATAGACAATAGGTGCAGGAGTAGGCCATTCGGCCCTTCGAGCCAGCACCGCCATTCAATGTGATCATGGCTGATCATCCCCAATCAGTACCCCGTTCCTGCCTTCTCCCCATATCCCCTGACTCCGCTATCTTTAAGAGCCCTATCTAGCTCTCTCTTGAAAGTATCCAGAGAACTGTCCTCCACCGCCCTCTGAGGCAGAGAATTCCACAAATACTTCTGCCTTCAATATATCCACTGAATTGGCCCTCCACAGCCATCAGTGTCAATGAATCCCACAGATTCACCACCCTCTGGCTGAAGAAATCCCTCCTCGTCTCCTTTATAAAGATACGTCCTTTTATTCTGAGGCTGCGGCCTCTGGTCTTGGACTCTCCCACTAGTGGAAGCATCCTCTGTTCTGTGCTGCCCAGCCTCCGTGGATTGTCACCTTGTCGTGGTGGAGAAGCTTGTGTGGTCCTGAGATCCTGAGAGCGATGCCGTCTGGGGCTATGCTCCTGGTAGGGCCACCCATGGTGGTAAGGTCGAGGGGGAGGTCTCTGACAAAGAGCCAATCCAACCAAGACCTCAACGGTGGAACAGGCGGAGGACGATGGCTGACCTTAGTGGAGCGTCACAACGGCTGGGAAGGCGGATGAAGGCTGCGGCAGAAAAGGGTCTCCGGTCGTCTTGGACTCCATGCCACTGGATCCTGACCCAGATCTGTCAAGGACCGTGGGGTGGCTGTCTGTGCACCAGTCTCCCTACGTTAAACAAAGTCACGCACAGGCGTCCTCCAACCCTGGAGACATGACCGGGGTGGGGTGGGTGGGGGAGGGGGGGGGGTAAGAAGCTGCCCAGCCATTGACCTGAGGTATCACCTTGTTTAACGCACAGCGCGCATCATTGTTTAAAGGTTCCCCCGTATTACACATCTCGCTGCCCAGTCCATCAGCGGCTCTGACCTTCCTTCCATCGAGGGGATTTATCGCAGTCGCTGCCTCAAAAAGACTGGCAGTATCATCAAAGACCCACACCATCCTGGCCACACACTCATCTCCCCACTATCTTCAGGTAGAAGGTACAGGAGCCTGAAGACTGCAACAACCAGGTTCAGGAATAGCTACTTCCCCACAGCCATCAGGCTATTAAACCTGGTAATGACAAAACTCTGAACATTAATAACCCGTTTTCTGTTATTTGCACTTTATCAGTTTATTTATTCATGTGTGTATATATTTATATCATGGTATATGGACACACTTATCTGTTTTGTAGTAAATGCCTACTATGTTCTGTTGTGCTGAAGCAAAGCAAGAATTTCATTGTCCTATCAGGGACACATGACAATAGACTTGTAGACAAGTGCATATTCCTTTAACATAGTGACCTCACCACTACTAACCACTCCCCATATCACCGGTATAATTGTAACCTCCCCACCTCTAGATCGCTCTCTAGCTCCGGTGACAGACCACAGACAGCTAGGGCAGGAATGTGTATGAGTAGCGTGATCAGTAATAAAACAGTAGTGAAGACATAGTGCGCTTTGACTCGTCTTTACAAAACTCACTTGAACTTGAACTTGGCGTGGATGAGCTAACATGCTGGGTGTAGTTTGGACATATTAAATAAACCCTGAGAAATATCTGTGCCCATTCATCACCAAGAAGCTGCAGAGACTCAACAGACGTTGACCTTCACAGTAGGTTAGAACATCGCTGATGTGTTACTGCCAGCTGTAGACGTCACAAGGAAGCCTGTTTAAATGTGCTGCACTTGCTGCCTGTTGGACTCACCCCAGGGTATAAACTTCATAAAAACCACTCATCCTTTCTGAATATCTCTCCATACAGGGCGGCAGGAGAGAGCTGGATTGGGCAGAGGCAGGGGATATGGGGAGAAGGCAGGAACGGGGTACTGATTGGGGATGATCAGCCAAAGACGTGCGGGTTTGTAGGTTGATCAACCCCCCCCCCCCGTGTAGAATTCCCCACTGATGTGTAGGGAGTAGATGAGAAAGTGGTTTGTCACCTGCTTCAGCTTTCCAGCACCTTTGCCCACTCCACTCCCCTCCCCTCGTCACTCCGGGCTGATTGAAAGATTGCATAGAACTAATGTGAATGGGTGATTGTTGGTCGGCCTGGACTAGGTGGGCCGAATGGCCTGTTTCCGGGGAGTCCAGTACCAGGGGCCACACAGTTTAAGAATAAGGGGTAAGCCATTTAGAACGGAGACGAGGAAACACTTCTTCACACAGAGAGTGGTGAGTCTGTGGAATTCTCTGCCTCAGAGGGCGGTGGAGGCAGGTTCTCTGGATGCTTTCAGGAGAGAGCTAGATAGGGCTCTTAAAGATAGCGGAGTCAGGGGATTTGGGGAGAAGGCAGGAACGGGGTACTGATTGGGGATGATCAGCCATGATCACATTGAATGGCGGTGCTGGCTCGAAGGGCCGAATGGCCTCTACTCCTGCACCTATTGTCTATTGTCTATTGTCTGTGCTGTATCTACAAACTAAACTAAAGGATTAAACATTGTTGGAGTAACTCAGCGAGTCAGGCAGCAGGGTCGGGACCTGAAGCATCACCCATTCCTTCTCTCCAGAGGTGCAGCCTGACCCGCTGAGTTCAGTTACCCCAGCATTTTGTGTCCATCTCCGGGTTATAGACTGTTGACTCCCTTCATCCAATGGTGCGGGGATCGCTGGTCGGCACAGGCTCGGTGGGCCTGTTTCCGCGCTGGATCTCGAAACCGAATGGAACAAAAAATGAATGGGGGCAGCACTTTGGTGACCATCATTCCCTAAGCCAGCTTCGGAATTCCACGTTTATTCATTTATTTATTCCAGTACAAAATTCCACACTTGCCGCGCTGGGAATATAAACGCACGCCTTTCAAATAGTGGAGCAGATGTTTCCGTTCCAGTCCTATCCGCTTACAGCTGCGGGCGGACACAAAAAGCTGGAGTAACTCAGCGGGACAGCCAGCGTCTCTGGAGAGAAGGAATGGGCGACGTTTCGTGCCCAGAGCGCTCTTCAGAAGAAGGGTCTCGACCCAAGACGTCACCCACTCCTTCTCTCCAGAGATGCTGTCTGTCCCGCTGAGTTACTCCAGCTTTTTGTGTCCACCTTCGGTTTTAACCAGTGTCTGAAGTTACTACTTACACTCGTACAGCTGGGGGACTGGAACTAGTTGAGAGCATGGACTAGCTGGCAGATGGAAGTGGGGGGGGGGGGGGGGAAGTTAGACAATAGACAATAGACAATAGGTGCAGGAGTAGGCCATTTGGCCCTTCGAGCCATCACCGCCATTCAATGTGACCATGGCTGATCATCCCCAATCAGTACCCCGTTCCTGCCTTCTCCCCATATCCCCTGACTCCACTATCTTTAAGAACCCTATCCAGCTCTCTCTTGAAAGCATCCAGAGAACCGTCCTCCACCGCCCTCTGAGGCAGAGAATTCCACAGACTCACCACTCTCTGTGAGAAAAAGTGTTTCCTTGTCTCCGTTCTAAATGGCTTACTCCTTATTCTTAAACTGTTAGTAGGTATTGTAGTCTTGTTTTAGCTTAGTTTAGTTTAGAGATACAGCGCGGAAACTGGCCTTTCGGCCCACCGAGTCCGCGCCGACCAGGCTTTGTCCTGCCCCCCCCCCCCCACCTCTCTTTTCCAGCATTCTCCCTCCTACTACAATCAGTCTGAGGAACTCCCTACCATCGAGGGGATCTATCGCAGTCGCTGCCTCAAAAAGGCTGGCAGCATCATCAAGGACCCACACCATCCTGGCCACACACTCATCTCCCTGCTACCTTCAGGTAGAAGGTACAGGAGCCTGAAGACTGCAACGTCCAGGTTCAGGAATAGCTACTTCCCCACAGCCATCAGTTAAACTCAACTCAAACAAAACTCTGATCATTAATAGCCCATTGCACTTTGTCTGTTTATTTATGTGTGTGTATATATATACATTGGTATATGGACACACTGATCTGTTCTGTATTTATGCCTACTATATTCTGTTGTGCTGAAGCAAAGCAAGAATGTCATCGTCCTATATGGGACACATGACAATAAACTCTCTTGAATCTTGAAGGGTCTCGATCCTAAACGTCACCCACCCATGTTCTCCACGGATGCTGTCTGGTCCATTGAGTTTAGTTTAGTTTAGAGATACAGTGCGGAAACAGGCCCTTCGGCCCATCGACCCCTGCACACCAACACTATCCTACACACACTGAGGACAACTACCCTTGACATCAAGCCAATGAAGCTACAAACTGCAGTTGTACAGGGCCCTGGTGAGACCACACCTGGAGTATTGTGTGCAGTTTTGGTCTCCAAATCTGAGGAAGGATATTCTTGCTCTCGGGGGAGTGCAGCGTAGGTTCACCAGGTTAATTCCCGGGATGGCGGGACTGTCATTTGTTGAGAGAATGGAGCGGCTGGGCTTGTATACACTGGAATTTAGAAGGATGAGAGGAGATCTTATTGAAACATATAAGATTATTAAGGGATTGGACACGCTGGAGGCAGGAAACATGTTCCCGATGTTGGGGGAGTCCGGAACCAGGGGCCACAGTTTAAGAATAAAGGGTTGGCCATTTAGAACGGAGACGAGGAAAGACTTTTTCACCCAGAGAGTTGTGAATCTGTGGAATTCTCTGCCTCAGAGGGCGGTGGAGGCCAATTCTCTGGAAGCTTTCAAGAGAGAGTTAGATAGAGCTCTTAACGATAGCGGAGTCTATGGATATGGGGAGAAGGCAGGAATGGGGTACTGATTGTGGATGATCAGCCAAGATCACAGTGAATGGCGGTGCTGGCTCAATGGGCCGAATGGCCTACTCCTGCACCTATTGTCTATTGTCAATTAATATCCAAACCTGTTTGTGTTTGGAGTGTGGGAGGAAGCCAAAGATCCCAGGTGGTCACACAATCCAGGCATTGTCAATAGACAATAGGTGTAGGAGTAGGCCATTCGGCCCTTCGAGCCAGCACCGCCATTCAACGTGATCATGGCTGATCACCTCTCTATTCTCTGCCTCTTGCAGCTTTCTCCCTCCCACCACGATCAATCTGAGGAAGGGTCCCGACCCGAAACCTCGCCCACCTGCGTTCTCCACGGACGCTGCCTGGCCCTTAGGGTTAGAGTGACTCCGGCACTTTGCGTTTTGCTGGGGAATGCGGCATCTGCAGTTCCTGGCGCCTCCAACAATAAACACACACCGCTCTCCCGCGTGGCAAAACTGCGCTCTGATGCAGGATGTTTATCTTCACCCCCGCTGTGCCTTTAAGAAGAAAATGGAAAGATGACAAATTGGACTCGTGTAGCTGGGTAATAATTGAAAACATTTCTCCGGGCCCGCTGAAGATCGCTCGGCACGTCTGCCAATATAAAGAAAACAAATGAGATGTCACGTGGTGTTATTAATGTAGACATCCACCCCCCCACCTAATGCTGTACACCCCTGGTGGCACGTAACGTGATCTCGCTTGGGAACCCAGGCAGTTTCACAGTTTAGTCATCAGTGCTAATTGATGAAAATTGTTTTTCTTTGTGCACTGAGTCGGAGCAGAATATACATGGGAAGGAATATTTCGGATTTGTCAGCCTTTGGCAATTTCATCTGTTACACAAGCTCGGCCGAGAGTGAGGGCTGGTGAAAGGTCGTGGCGGGCTGTTCGCTGGATTTGCACCAACATGTGCAAGGTGGACCTTCAAACTGCCTCCGAGCGTCAGAGAGCTCAGAAATGGGATCAACGGTACAGGAGACTAAAAACTGTAATGTCCGGGTTCAGGAACAGCTTCTTCCCTACAGCCATCAGGCTGTTAAACACTAATGTGTGTGTGTATGTATATGTATATATATATATATATGTATACATACACATAGACACGCATGCACACATACACGTCAGTCTGAAGAAGGGTCTTGACCCGAAACATCACCCATTCCTTCTCTCCAGAGATGCTGCCTGTCCCGCTGAGTTACTCCAACATTTTGTGTCTACCTTCGATTTAAACCAGCATCTGCAGTTCCTTCCTACACACATATATATACATATATATATATATATATATACAGGTACACAAAAACGCTGGAGAAACTCAGCGGGTGCAGCAGCATCTATGGAGCGAAGGAAATAGGCAACGTTTCGGGCCGAGACCCTTCTTCAGACTGAGGACATACACACATGCATATACATACACACACATACATATACATATGTATATATGTGTGTGTGCCTTTGTTGCTGAGTTTCTCCAGCATTTTTGTCTACTTTCGATTTTTCCAGCATCTGCAGTTCCTTCTTCCATATACACACACACACACACACACACACACACTGAACTTATTTCTCATGTGTCATATTGCTTACAGTGTACTATATTGTGTTGTGCTGCAGCAAGTGAGAATGTCATTGTACTATCTGGGAATTGTGACGATAAAACACTCTTCACTCTCCTGACTCTTGCCAATCGCACTTCCTATCTTCACATGTGCTCTCACTTAAGTTGGGGCTGCAAGGAACTTGCGGATGCCGGGCTACCACAAAAACCTCAAAGTGCAGGCGTAACTCAGCGGCTCAGTTTAGAGATACAGCGCGGAAACAGGCCCTTCGGCCCACTGAGTCCGCGCCGACCATCGATCACCCGCTCACACTCGTTCTATGCAATCTTTCAATCAGCCAAGAGCCACCAGCGGACTGGGATGGCCAAAGGCATCGGAAAGGTAAAGCAGTGTGTTTAAGAAGGAACTGCAGATGCTGGCAAATCGAAGGTAGACAAAAGTGCTGGAGAAACTCAGCAGGTGAGGCAGCGTCTATGGAGCGAAGGAAATAGGTGACGTTTCGGGTCGGGACCCTTCTTCAGACTGATCTGCGGGTTGGGGGGGGTGGGGGGGGAAGAAGAAAGGAAGAGGCGGAGACTGTGGGCTGAGGGAGAGCTGGGAAGGGGAGGAGAAAGCAGGGACTACCTGAAATTAGAGAAGTCAATGTTCATACCCGCTGGGGTGCAAACTGCCCAAGTGGAATATGAGGTGTTGCTCCTCCAATTTACTGTGGTCCTCACTCTGGCCATGGAGGAGGCCCAGGACAGTCCAAGCTAAATATGAGGTGCTGCTCGGTTGATGTCTTGGGTGTAAAGATTATAGAGTGGAGACTGTCTACTGCAAAGAGTCAGGATTAAGTCTTTACCTGCACCCCCGGCCACTCCCTCTTCCCCCCCTCTCTCTCCTATCGGGCAAAAGGTACAGAAGTGTGAAAACGCACACCTCCAGATTCGGAGACAGTTTCTTCCCGGCTGTTATCAGGCAACTGAACCATCCTACCACAACCAGAGAGCAGTCCTGAACTATTAACTACCTCATTGGAGACCCTCGGACTGTCCTTGATCGGAGTTTAGTAGCTTCAGCTTGCATTAAACGTATTCACATTATTCCCTGTATCTCAATGTTGGGGGAGTCCAGGACCAGGGGCCACAGTTTAGGAATAAGGAGTCAGCCTTTTAGAACGGAGACGAGGAAACACTTTTTCTCACAGAGAGTGGTGAGTCTGTGGAATTCTCTGCCTCAGAGGGCGGTGGAGGCCGGTTCTCTGGATGCTTTCAAGAGAGAGCTAGATAGGGTTCTTAAAGATAGCGGAGTCAGGGGAGAAGGCAGGAACGGGGTACTGATTGGGGATGATCAGCCATGATCACATTGAATGGCGGTGCTGGTTCGAAGGGCCGAATGGCCTACTCCTGCACCTATTGTCTATTGTGTCTGAATGCTGTAAACGGCTCGATTGTAATCGCGTATTGTCTTTCCGCTGACTGGTTAGCACGCAACAAAAGGTTTTTCACTGTAGGTAGACAAAAGTGCTGGAGAAACTCAGCGGGTGCAGCAGCATCTATGGAGTGAAGGAAACAGGCAACGTTTCGTCCCGAAACGTTGCCTATTTCCTTCGCTCCATAGATGCTGCTGCACCCGCTGAGTTTCTCCAGCACTTTTGTCTACCTTCGATTTTCCAGCATCTGCAGTTCCTTCTTAAACAGCTTTTCACTGTACCTTGACGCTCGTGACAATAAACTGGACTCTAAAGTCAAACTCCGCCGATGACTGGCTGCTGTTACTGGTTTTAGCTTGTTAACTTCAGAATGTATTTCATTTCCTGAGTTAAAATTCCCCTGCTCTGCGAGGGCTGAGCTCGTAGCTACATATCTACAGCTCTCTTCTGGAGACAAGTCCGGAAACTGAAGCACTGCGATAGAAACATAGAGTGCAGGAGTAGGCCATTCGGCACTTCGAGCCAGCACCCCCATACAATATGATCATGGCTGATCATCTAAAATCAGTACCCCGTTCCGGCCTTTTCCCCATATCCCTTGATTCCGTTAGCCCTACATCTAACTCTCCCTTGAAAACATCCAGTGAATTGGCCTCCACTGCCTTAGACAACAGACAATAGACCTGGATTCGATCCTCACCTCGGGTGCTCTCTGTGTGGAGTTTGCAAGTTCTCGCTGCGAATGCGTGGATGCTCCGGTTTCCACCCGCATCTGAAAAAACGTGCGGGTTTATAGATGAATCGGCCCTCTGTAAATTGTACCCAGTGCGTGGGGAGTGGATGAGAAACTGGGATAACGTCAAGAGTGTGAATCGGTGAGCGAAGGTCGGCGTGGCCTCTTAGAGATACAGCAGGGAAACAGGCCCCTCTGCCCACGGAGTCCGTACCGAACGTGAATCACCCCCCCCGGACACTAGCACTATCCTACACACACACACAGGGGAAAAGCCACTATTTTACCAAAGCAGATTAACCTAAAATTCGAAGGTGGACAAAAATGCTGGAGAAACTCAGCGGGTGAGGCAGCATCTATGGAGCGAAGGAAATAGGTGACGTTTCGGGTCGAGATCCCGAAGGAATAGGTGACGTTTCGGGTCGAGACCCGGAAGGGTCTCGACCCGAAACGTCGCCTATTCCTTCCCTCCATAGATGCTGCCTCACCCGCTGAGTTTCTCCAGCATTTTCGTCATCAGTCTGAAGAAGGGTCTCGACCCGAAACGTCGCCTATTCCTTCCCTCCACAGATGCTGCCTCGCCCGCTGAGTTCCTCCAGCATTTTTGTCCACCTTTGTTTTTTCCACCATCTGCAGTTCTTTCTTAAACCTAAAAAACCCGCACGTCTTTGTGGAGTGTGGGAGGAAACCGGAGCACCCGGAGAAAACCCAGGCGGGTCACGGGGAGAACGTACAAACTCCGCACAGACAGCACCCGTGGTCAGGATCTAATCTGGGTCCCAGACGCTGTGAGGCAGCAACTGCTCGATGGGCCGAAGGGCCTGTCTCCATGCTGCATTTTTCAATCATTCACAAGTTCAATGCCGATTATGGAGGAGCCTTAAATATAACCACACGAGGGGCGTTTACATCCTTTAAAATGATAAACATATCAGACCAGGGTCCAGCCCACCAACACTGGCGTCGTTTCCGCCCCATTCAAATCTGCGCCGTGCTTGACGTATTGCCTGAGATGATAAACACGTTCTAATTCCAGCTTTGAATGAAAGGAAATATTTAATTGTTCCCATGTCCACACTTTTTATTTTGGGATGGACATCGTTGTTTTACAGTTACGGACATTGGGCAAAAATAACCCGATGTGCATTCACCAATGCAATCTGCTTTCTCTGCCCCATTTCCGATGTTTCCACTCGTGGGAGAGTCCAGGACCAGAGGGCTCAGCCTCCGAAACAGAAACATAGAAAATCAGGTGCAGGAGTTGGCCATTCAGTCCTTCAATATGATAGAAACATAGAAAATAGGTGCAGGAGTAGGCCATTTGGCCTGCACCGCCATTCAATATGATCATGGCTGATCATCCAACTCAGTATCCTGTACCTGCCTTCTCTCCATACCCCCTGATCCCTTTAGCCACAAGGGCCACATCTAACTCCCTCTTAAATATAGCCAATGAACTGTGGCCTCAACTACCTTCTGTGGCAGAGAATTCCACAGATTCACCACTCTCTGTGTGAAAAATGTTTTCCTTATCTCGGTCCTAACAGATTTCCCCCTTATCCTTAAACTGTGACCCCTTGTTCTGGATCGCGGCTGATCATCCACAATCAGTACCCCGTTCCTGCTTTCTCCCCTTATCCCTTGATTCCGTTAGCCCAAAGAGCACTATCTAAAAGCCCTGTCCCACGGTACGAGTTCATTCCAAGAGCTCTCACGAGTTTAAAAAAAACTCGTGGTAAGGAGCTCGGGGACGTCTCTTAGCGCTAACGGCAGGTACTCGGGAAGACTCGCTAACGGCAGGTAAAGCACGGGAAGACTGGTGAAGATTTTTCAACATGTTGAAAAATGTCCACGAGATCCCCGAGTACCGACGAGCGGCCATTACGGTAAATCTCCGAGTTCGAATCGGGGCAAACTCGGGGAGAACTCTTGGAATGAACTCGTACAGTGGGACAGGGCTTTTACTCTCTCTTGAAAACATCCAGTGACTTGGCCTCCACTGCCTTCTGTGGCAGAGAATTCCACAGATCCATTAACCAGAGATCATGCCATATAATAATAATAATAATAATAAAAATAATAAAAATAAATACTTTATTGATCCCCTCAGGGAAATTCAGATGTCGAGGAGACCCCAACCAACAAACCCACACATTCAAAACGAATGCAGGCAGCAAATACATAAAACACAAAGTGGACACTAGCTGAGAGCAATAAATACTTTAAAAAAGACCAATAATTAACAATTACAAAATTAAAAAATTAAAAAATGCATCCCGGTTAAAATGCATACAGGTTAAACCATCGGCTCCTGAGAGAGTGTTTTCACAGTCGCTATTCCTGCAAGTTGACACACGATTTTCCGTGTTGGAACCATGCTCTCCCTTCCTCCCATGTAAATCTACAACTAATAGGGAAAGGGGAACAGTTTTTCCCTTGTTCAGGAAGGAACTGCAGATGCTGGAAAATCGAAGGTCGGCAAAAAATGAAACTCAGCGGGTGCGGAGCGAAGGAAATAGGCGACGTTTCGGGTCGGGACCCTTCTTCAGACTGATGTGTCTGTACACTGTGGACGGCTCGATTGTAATCCTGTATTGTCTTTTGGTAGATAAAAATGCTGGAGAAACTCAGCGGGTGCAGCAGCATCTATGGAGCGAAGGAAATAGGCAACGTTTCGGGCCGAAACCCGGAAGGGTTTCGGCCCGAAACGTTGCCTATTTCCAGAAGGGTTTCGGCCCGAAACGTTGCCTATTTCCAGAAGGGTTTCGGCCCGAAACGTTGCCTATTTCCAGAAGGGTTTCGGCCCGAAACGTTGCCTATTTCCAGAAGGGTTTCGGCCCGAAACGTTGCCTATTTCCAAAAGGGTTTCGGCCCGAAACGTTACCTATTTCCAGAAGGGTTTCGGCCCGAAACGTTGCCTATTTCCAGAAGGGTTTCGGCCCGAAACGTTACCTATTTCCAGAAGGGTTTCGGCCCGAAACGTTGCCTATTTCCAGAAGGGTTTCGGCCCGAAACGTTGCCTATTTCCTTCGCTCCATAGATGCTGCTGCACCCGCTGAGTTTCTCCAGCTTTTTTGTTGTCTACCTTCGATTTTCCAGCATCTGCAGTTCCTTCTTGAACACTGAAATAGTTTCCGTTGACTTTAAGACTTTACACACACACAGCGCGGAAACAGGCCCTTCGGCCCACCGAGTCCATGCCGACCGTCGATCACCCCGTGCACTACCACTATCCTACACACAAAGCATGATTTACAAATCTTTACCGAAGCCAATTAACCTCCAAACCCGCACGTCTTTGGAGGTTGGGAGGAAACCAGAGATCACGATGACCATCTTTAATCAGACTTTATGTGCAAGAAAGAACTGCAGATGCAGGTTAAAATCGGTGAAGAACAATATGCGGGAGTAACTCAGCGGGTGAGGCAGCATCTCTGGAGAGAAGGAATGGGCAACGTTTCGGGTCGAGAACCCTCTTCAGTCTGAAGAGTTGTGAGTCTGTGGAATTCTCTGCCTCAGAAGGCGTTGGAGGCCGGTTCTCTGGATACTTTCAAGCGAGAGCTAGATAGGGCTCTTAAAGATAGCGGAGTCAGGGGATATGGGGAGAAGGCAGGAACGGGGTACTGATTGTGGATGATCAGCCATGATCACGTTGAATGGCGGTGCTGGCTCGAGGGGCCGAATGGCCCACTCCTGCACCTATTGTCTATTGACCCGAAACGTCGCCCATTCCTTCTCTCCAGAAATGCCGCCTCACCCGCTGAGTTACTCCAGCATTTTGTGTCTTCCTTGCTGGACTTTTTCTTGCACTAAACGTTATTCCCTTAATCCTGTATCTGTACATTGTGGACGGCTCGATTGTAATCATTGTATTGTCTTTCCGCTGACCGGAAAGCACGCAACAAAAAAGCTTTTTCCTGTACCTCGCTACACGTGACAATAAACAAAACTCAACTGGAAGCCCGCGCAGGTCACGGGGAGAACGTACAAACTCCGTACAGACAGCGCCCGTAGTCAGGATCGAACCCGGGTCTCCGGCGCGGTGAGGCAGCAGCTCTACCCGCTGCGCCACCGTGTCGCCCAGATCTGTACGGTGAAGAATTGTTTCTTCAAAATGAGGCAAAACAAATTCCTGAAATATCAGCCACAACAGTTATTAATAACTTTACAATGTAGCCTGACATCTGAAAGTAAACCTTTTGTAACATTAGACTGTGATACATTGCTGGGCATTAATCCGACCCATTAAGGAAGCACATGTTGCATTGATGTAAACGGGGCAATTAGCCACAGACTGTTATAGCGATGGCCATCATGGTCGCAAGGGATCAGAAGCCCGCGTACAGCTGGGAGAGGCATGGAACTGCAGATGCTGGCTTACAAAAGAAGATGAGGCATAAAGCGTTGGAGTATCTCAGCGGGTCAGGCAGGATCTCTGGAGAACATGGATAGGCGATGGGGTAGATTTCCTGCCTCACAGCGTTGGAGACCCCGGTTCCATCCGAACCTCGGGTGCTGTCTGTGTGGAGTCAGCACGTTCTCCCTGTGGGAAAGTTGCTGCCTCACAGTGCCGGAGACCCGTCTACGGGTGCGGTCGGTACAGAGGTTGTACGTTTTTCCCCCGGGACCACGTGGGTTTTCTCCTGGTGCTCCGGTTTCCACACACGCTCCAAAGACGTGCAGGTTTGTAGGTTAATTGGCTACGGGAAACCTGTAATTTTGTCCCTAGTGTGTGTAGGATAGGGCTAGTATACCGTGAGACGGCTGGTCGGTGCGGATTCAGTGGGCCGAAGGGTCTGTTTCCACACTGTATATCTAAAGTCTAAAGTCCCAGTGTACAATTCCTATACACTTGTACTTAACTAAGAGTGTGCTTATGTAAGTAATGCTTCTACTGAAGGTAGAAAAAAATGCTGGAGTAACTCAGCGGGTGAGGCAGCATCTCCTAATCTGACGAAAGACATTCTTGCCATAGAGGGAGTACAGAGAAGGTTCACCAGACTGATTCCTGGGATGTCAGGACTTTCATATGAGGAAAGACTGGATAGACTCGGCTTGTACTCGCTAGAATTTAGAAGATTGAGGGGGGATCTTATAGAAACTTACAAAATTCTTAAGTATTTGGACAGTCTAGATGCAGGAAGATTGTTCCCGATGTTGGGGAAGTCCAGAACAAGGGGTCACAGTTTAAGGATAAGGGGGAAGTCTTTTGGGACTGAGATGAGAAAAACATTTTTTACACAGAGAGCGGTGAATCTGTGGAATTCTCTGCCACAGAAGGTAGTTGAGGCCACAGTTCATTGGCTATATTTAAGAGGGAGTTAGATGTGGCCCTTGTGGCTGAAGGGATCAGGGGGTATTTCCTTCGCTCCATAGATGCTGCTGCACCCGCTGAGTTTCTCCAGCATTTTTGTGTACCTTCGATCTTCCAGCATCTGCAGTTCCTTCTTGAACACAGGATACTGAGTTGGATGATCAGCCATGATCATATTGAATGGCGGTGCAGGCTCGAAGGGCCGAATGGCCTACTCCTGCACCTATTTTCTATTTTTCTATGAGAGAAGGAGTGGGTGACGTTTGGGGTGAGGCATTGTGCCCAACGCTGAGCAAAGATTTAACAGGAACCTGAGGGGCAACTTTTTTAAGCAAAGGTGTGCAATGGTACAATGGTAAGGTATGGTACTGTAACCCACGTCCCACAGGCGTGCGGGTTTGTAGGTTAATCGGCCCTCTGCAAATGGCCCCTAGTGTGCGGGGAGTGGATGACAAAGTGGGATTACACAGAACTAGTGGGAGCGGGCAATCGATGGTAGGTGTGGCATGGACATGGTGGGCCGAAGGGCCTGTACCTGTGTTGCGTCTCGAAACTGCATCTGGATGCTTTCAAGAGAGAGCTAGATAGGGCTCTTAAAGATAGCGGAGTCAGGGGATATGGGGAGAAGGCAGGAACGGGGTACTGATTGGGGATGATCAGCCATGATCACGTTGAATGGCGGTGCTGGCTCGAAGGGCCGGATGGCCTCTACTCCTGCACCTATTGTCTATTGTCTGTAAAGCAAGACCAAGGATGCATTCATTCACAGAGCAATCAGGTGGCAGGTGGACATAAAGCTGGGGGAACTCAGCGGGCGAGGCCGCATCTGTGGAGGGAAGGAATTGGCGACGTTTCGGGTCGAGACCCTTCTTCAGACTGGTGCCAAAAATGCTGGAGGAACTCAGCGGGCGAGGCAGCATCTGTGGAGGGAAGGAATAGGCGACGTTTCGGGTCGAGACCCGGAAGGGTCTCGACCGGAAACGTCACCTATTCCTTCGGGGTCTCGGCCCGAAACGTCGCCCATTTCCTTCGCTCCATAGATGCTGCCTCACCCGCTGGGTTCCTCCAGCATTTTTGTCTACCTTCGGTTTTTCCGCGCGTCTGCAGTTCTTTCTCAAAGCATCAGATTGCAGAGCAGCGTGGGTGGTCTCGTACCTTCGCAACTTCTTAACGTGCCCCGCAGTGATTCAAAATAAACTTCTCTGTTAAGAGCGGAGAGACAAAGAGACGTAGGAACAGCGCTGAGTTTACAAAACAATAAGTTTCAAGTCTGGGCCCACCTTGTATCCTCTCCCAGATATCACAGTTTTTTTTTTTCATTTCAAAAAAAATTCTTCATTCATTAAAAAACATTATTTACAATACAACAGAACAGAACCGACCCCACCAGCATAAAGGGGCTGTTCCACTTGGGCGACCTA
>NC_045980.1:34920174-34930174 GCF_010909765.2 Amblyraja radiata
GACGAAACCCTTCCGGGTTTCGTCCCGAAACGTTGCCTATTTCCAGAAGTGTTTCGTCCCGAAACGTCGCCTATTTCCTTCGCTCCATAGATGCTGCCTCACCCGCTGAGTTTCCCCAGCATTTTTGTCTATCTTCGATTTTCCAGCATCTGCAGTTCCTTCTCAAACATCAATGGCGAAGGAATGGGCGACGTTTCGGGGTCGCTGCTGCCTGGCCCGCTGAGTTACTCTAGCTTTTTTGTGTCTAAATTAGGGTCTGGTCTAACTGCGGCGATATCCCAGGCTGAGCCTTCCTGCGTAGGCCCATAATGGAGGTGTTACATCCTGTGGCCTGGGAGTCCTGAAACGGCAGAGAGGGAGAGGTCAAATCACTCAGATTTGAAGTGACTGTTCCCTTTATTCTGCTGCCTCTCAGGCTCCGAGCTGCAGTTCGCCGGATGCTAGCTCCATGACTCAGGGATCACTGCCAAAACAGCCACTATTTCTCCTGCTCTCTCTCTCTCTCCCTCTCCCCTTTAAGCAGAATGCACAACACACATGGTGGACTGGCTCGGTGTGGGAGGTTGGAACTCAGTCCACTGGGAACTGCAGCTCCAGGGCAAAACAAATATAACTCCTGCTGCCAGCAAATTGGTTTGTTTAATTTATTTTACGGGGGGGGGTGGTTAAAGTGCTGACTCGCTGTTCATAACTGGGTTTTTTTTTGTCATGAAAGTAGTTAATGATTTTTGAGGGAAGCTGGGAGAATGCTTGGAAAGATTTTTGACACAGTTTCTTCCCGATGGGGGGGGGGGGGGGGGCAGGGGAATTTTTTTCACCCTCATCCGATTCGGAGTCGGTCAGTTTGTGTTTAGTTTAGTTTCGAGACGCAGCACAGAAGCAGGCCCTTCGGCCCACCGAGTCTGCGCCGGCCAGCGATCCCCGGCGCACTAGCACCACCCACCCCTACACACACCAGGGACAATTTACATTTTTACACCAAACCTGCACGGCCTTTGGAGTGTGGGAGGAAACCCGAAGATCTCGGAGAAAACCCACGCAGGTCACGGGGAGAACATAGAAACGTTAAAAAAAAACAGCACTCGTAGTCAGGAAATCTTGGGGGGATGGGAGGAGGACCTGCCCCCCCCCCCCCCATGTTTTGAGAGGTGGGGGACAATCCCCCTAATGTTTTGGGGCTGTTGCACCCAGGTGGTCTCACCTGCCCCAGGTCTAGCTGCAGTTCCCAGGTCAATAGACAACAGACAACAGGTGCAGGAGTAGGCCATTTGGCCCTTCGAGCCAGCACCCCCATTCAATGTGATCATGGCTGATCATCCCCAATCAGTACCCCGTTCCTGCCTTCTCCCCATATCCCCTGACTCCGCTATCTTTAAGAGCCCTATCTAGCTCTCTCATGAAAGCATCCAGAGAACCGGCCTCCACCGTCCACTGAGGCAGAGAATTCCACAGACTCACCACTCTCTGGTCGCGAGAACGAATTGAAAAAAAATACGCCTGCGGGACAGATGATTTCGTGTTACGGGCCTGATCCCGTAGGTTGCCGATCCCTGTCCTAGATGTCAGGCCTCATTGTGTCCCCCCCCCCCCCCATGTTTTAAAAGCGATTTCCGCCCATTCAGGATCAAACCCGCGTCTCTGGCGCTTGCCCAGTGAGCCAAAGGGCCGGTTATCCGAGGAGGGCCTCAGCCCGAAACGTCGCCCATTCCTTCCCTCCAGAGATGCCGCCTGTCCCGCTGGGTTACTCCAGTATGTTGTGCCCATCTCCGGTTTCCATGCTGTTTCTCTAAACTAAACTGGACCACCATCAGGCTCCTGAACACCGTACAGCGCTAAACTCAACTAAGAACATCCATGGACTGCACTGAGGACTTCATCGCCGCAGACAGATCTGGCAGCCAAGTCAATGGCTGTTTTTACGGTGGAGATTGACAGATTCTTGATTGGGTGTCAGGGGTTATGGGGAGAAGGCAGGAGAATGGGGTTGAGAGGGAGAGATAGATCAGCCATGATTGTGTGCCAGAGTAGACTTGATGGGCCGAATGGCCTTATTCTGCTTCTAGAACTTGAACATGACTTTGGAGCGGGTGGGGGGGGGGGGGGGTTTTCACTGGTATTGTGGTTATTCATTTATTGATTTTTAAATTTATTATCTATATATATTATCTATGTGTATTGTGTTCAGTGGCCGGTGATGCTGCTGAAACTAGGAATGTCATTATCCGTTGTCAGTATGCATGTCACTTTTGACCTCTCTTGACGGTCTCTTGACAGCCAGGGGTAGAGTCGCTGCCTCCCAGCGCTTGCAACGCCAGAGACCCGGGTTCGATCCCGACTACGGGTGCTTGTCTGTACGGAGTTTGTGCGATCACCCACATCCGAGGTCCCACACTCCAAAAGCCGTGCAGGTTTGTAGGTTAATGGCCTTTGGTGCAAGTGTAAATTGTCCCTAGAGTGTGTAGGACAGTGTTGGTGTGCAGGGATCGCTGGTCGGTGTAGACTCGGTGGGCCGAAGGGCCTGTTTCCACGCTGCATCTCTGAACTAAACCATCAGGCTCTCGAACACCACAATCACCAACTAAACCATGAAGGACAAAACTGCCGTGGTTGAAATAGGGACTTCGAATTTTGCACCAATATTGGATTTTATAAAAAATGTTGTACTTTTCTTTATTATGTTATCTATGAGTACCAATGTTTACAGATTTAGAAACCAGGAACTGCAGATGCTGGTTAATACACAAAAAAACGACACAGAGTACTGGAGTAACTCAATGGGTCAGGCAGAGAACTGGGACGGGTGACGTTTCCGATCGGGTCGAGACCCTTCTTCAGACTCCGTAAACCACCTTAGTTTAGTTTAGAGACACAGCGCGGAAACAGGCCCTTCGGCCCACCGGGTCCGCGCCGACCAGCGATCCCCGCACTTTAACGCAAGCCTATACGCACTAGGGACAATTTACACTTATATTGAGTGTACAAGCCCAAGCCAATGGACCTACAAACCTGCACGTCTTTGGAGTGTGGGAGGAAACCGGAGATCTCGAAGAAAACCCACGCAGGTCACGGGGAGAACGTGCGAACTCCGTACAGACAAGCGCCCGTGGTCAGGATCGAACCCAGGTATCAATAGGAATCAAGGGATTTGGGGAGAAAGCAGGTAGGGGGTACTGATTCTGGATGATCAGCCATGATCATATTGAATGGCGGTGCTGGCTCGAAGGGCCGAATGGCCTACTCCTGCACCTATTGTCTATGTTTCTATGAGTTTCTCCAGCATTTTGCATCTGGTGTAAACCAGCATCTGCAGTTCCTTCCTACACATTTGGTTAGTGTTGGTATGTGGGGATCGCTGGTCGGCACGGGCTCGGTGGGGCAGGAGGGCCTGTTTCCTGCGCTGAATCTCTAAACTGGAGACTAATGGGCCTGTTCCACTTAGGCGATTTTTTTAGGCAACTACAGGCGACTAGTTTGTTGCCACATGTTCGCCGGCAGTCGCCGGGAGTCGGCTCCTCAGTCGCGCAAAAAAGTCGTGGCGTCTTTCTGCCCGCCACTTAATAGCCCTGTCCCACGGTACGAGTTCATTCCAAGAGCTCTCCCGAGTTTAAAAAAAAAATCAAACTCGTGGTAAGCACGGAGAATGAACGTAGCGGGTACGCCGGAGCTCGGGGACGTCCCTTAGCGCTAACGGCAGGTATTCGGGAAGACTCGCTAACGGCAGGTAGGCACGGGATGACTCGTGAAGATTTTTCCGCATGTTGAAAAATGTCCACGAGATCCCCGAGTACCGACGAGCGGCCATTACCGTAAATCTCCGAGTTCGAATCGGGGCAAACTCGGGAGAACTCTTGGAATGAACTCGTACCGTGGGATAGGGCTTAAATATTCAGCATGTCGAAAAATTTTCGCCGACAGTGGGTTTTGACGCCAATGAGCGTAGCTTGACTTCTCCTGACGTAGATGCTGTTCTAGGTTGTCGCCAGGATGACGTAGGTTGTGGTGGGTTTTTCGGCGAGCTCCTGCGACTTTGACAGCCGCCTGCAGTCGCCAGGTGGGACAGGCCCATTATTTGGGGAATTACGGTAGCGGTTCTCAGCTGAACCACTGAAGTAGGTGATCACGGCTGTTGCAATCATACAGGTCTTTCCACAGCAGCAGGGCAATGATCTCATTCCCCATCTCATCCCGATAAAGAGATCTCATTGTGTTGGCCTCTCTGACTGACATGTTGTTTCTGAATGTTATTTCTGCACCTCCCCATTTGTCTCCACCCATTTTAGTTGCAGGCAGTGTTTCAGAGACGTGTCCCCACCACACCCCTGCCAGAGAAGAAGGTTTATCCAGAGGCCAACGATGAGGCGTGCGCAGGGAGGAACTGCTTTACAGCGAAGGTAGACACCAAAAGCCGGAGTAACTCAGCGGGTCGGGCAGCATCTCAGGAGGGAAGAAAACAGGTATCGTTTCGGGTCGAAACCCCTCTTCGGTCTGAGAGTAATGGGCCTGTCCCACATAGGTGATTTTTTTCGGCGACTGTCATAGTTGTAGCAGGTCACCGAAAAACCGGAGACTGGACCTCCCCCCCACGACAATGTCTACAACAACCTAACACCTAGTCGATGTCAAGCTCCAGCAAGATACCGACAACAGGCGACTCATTTAGACGTCCACCTACGACCACACTGACGGCAACCGTGACTTTGTTTAACGTGGGGAGACTGGTGCACAGACAGCCACCCCACGGTCCTTGACAGATCTGGGTCGGGATCCAGTGGCGTGGAGTCCAAGACGACCGCAGACCCTTTTCTGCTGCAGCCTTCATCCGCCTTCCCAGCCGTTGTGACGCTCCACTAAGGTCAGCCATCGTCCTCCGCCTGTTCCACCGTTGAGGTCTTGGTTGGATTGGCTCTTTGTCAGAGACCTCCCCCTCGACCTTACCGCCATGGGTGGCCCTACCAGGAGCACAGCTCCAGACGGCATCGCTCTCAGGATCTCAGGTCCACACAAGCTTCTCCACCACGACAAGGTGACAATCCACGGAGTAAAAAAGCTGTTCACTGTACCTTGGTCCAGGTGACAATAATCTAAACTAAACTAAACTAAATTAAACTAAATGAAACTAAAAGATAGACACAAATTGCTGGAGTTACTCAGTGGGACAGGCAGCATCTCTGGAGAGAAGATATCACCTTCCTCGCAGCCAACAATGGACCATTGTGGGCTCCACCTTGATCATCGTTGACTTATCCTTTTGCACACCTTTCATTCATTTGTTTGATGCACTTTTCCATATCTCTCGCTTCCCTCTCCCCCTGACCCTCGGTCCGAAGACGGGGGTCTCGACCCGTTTCCCTTCCCCCCGGAGATGCTGCCTGTCCCGCTGAGTTACTCCAGCAATTCTTCGGTGAGCCTGTTTCGGGAGTTTTTAAACTCGGGAGTCACAGCAAACGGTTAAGTCCTTCCAAACACTCTTGCAAAGACCACATCTCT
The DNA here is from genome assembly GCF_010909765.2 of Amblyraja radiata. Taxonomy (NCBI): domain Eukaryota; kingdom Metazoa; phylum Chordata; class Chondrichthyes; order Rajiformes; family Rajidae; genus Amblyraja; species Amblyraja radiata. Next base: position 34,925,662 of record NC_045980.1, read on the forward strand.
TGCGTAAAAGAGCCCTGATGCAGGAGGAATTTGATTAATAGCTAAGTGCTCAATCATGGAAGCAGTTTGTCACTAACCGAAGACAAATAAATATACTTTTTTTTGTTAAATATTTGGGGGAAAAACTGAGAATTTACAAACCATCAACTAAATGAGCTGGAAATACGTACAATAAATCAGGACCAGCACTCCGAGCTGCCCGCAATGTCTTACATCTTCCCATTTAGTCACTTTCCCAGTCAAACACTTTGCACTCATGGTTTTCGAAAGTGGTTAAAGTGAGGCCTTGGTACAAAATACTGATAATTGTGCAACTTGAGATTTCGTTCTTTCCTTAGGCCCCCCTTGGTCGTAGCTGACCATGGGTGTCTGTCTCCAGGGTTGGAGGACTCCTGTGCGTGACTTTGTTTAACGTGGGGAGACTGGTGCACAGACAGCCACCCCACGGTCCTTGACAGATCTGGGTCGGGATCCAGTGGCATGGAGTCCAAGACGACCGGAGACCCTTTTCTGCTGCAGCCTTCATCCGCCTTCCCAGCCGTTGTGACGCTCCACTAAGGTCAGCCATCGTCCTCCGCCTGTTCCACCGTTGAGGTCTTGGTTGGATTGGCTCTTTATCAGGGACCTCCCCCTCGACCTTACCGCCATGGGTGGCCCTACCAGGAGCACAGCTCCAGACGGCATCGCTCTCAGGATCTCAGGTCCACGCAAGCTTCTCCACCACGACAAGGTGACAATCCACGGAGAAAATGTCCCAGAATGTAATTAACGATTCATACCCTCGTCAGCGGCCGCTAGTGTTGGAAGTGGGCCAGGGTTTTGAAAGAGAACTTGTACGTTTTGGTGAAGATAGATACAAAATGCTGGAGTAGCTCAGCAGGACAGGCAGCATCACTGGAGAGAAGGAATGGGTGATGTTTCGGGTCAAGACCCTTGTTGGTGGTTTAGTTCAGAGACTCAGTGCAGAGACAGGACCTTAACCCACCAATTCCGCCACGACCAGCGACCCCCGCACACTATCACTATCAATAGACAATAGGTGCAGGAGTAGGCCATTCGGCCCTTCGAGCGAGCACCGCCATTCAATGTGATCATGGCTGATCATCCCCAATCAGTACCCCGTTCCTGCCTTCTCCCCATATCCCTTGACTCCGCTATCTTTAAGAGCCCTATCTAGCTCTCTCTTGAAAGCATCCAGAGAACCTGCCTCCACCGCCCTCTGAGGCAGAGAATTCCACAGACTCGCCACTCTCTGTGACAAAAAGTGTTTCCTCGTCCCCGTTCTAAATGGCTTACTCCTTATTCTTAAACTGTGTGGCCCCTGGTTCTGGACTCCCCCAACATCGGGAACATGTATCCTACACACACTAGGTCCAATTTGTACTATTTTTTACCAGTTTACCTACAAACTTGTATGACTTTGGAGTGTGGGAAGAAACCGGAACGCCCAGGCAAAACCCACGCAGGTCACGGGGAGAACGTGCAAACTCCGTACAGACAGCACCCGAGGTCAGGATCGAACCCGGGTCTCTGGCGCTGTGAGGCAGCAACTCTACCGCTGTGGTCTTGTTGTCGTATTATGGTTCCCTCTTAGACAGATAATGTTGAGTAAAAAAAGCTGGAGTAACTCAGCGGGACAGGCAGCATCTCTGGAGAGAAGGAATTGGCGTTGAGACCAGCATCTGCAGTTCCTTCCCACTCATCCCGCTGAGTTACTCCAGCTTTTTGCTAGGTTTAAATCTTCGGACTAAACCGGCATCTGCCGTTCCTTCCGACACAGTCCACTTGAACTTGAACTTGAACACAGGAGGGTCGCCCATTCCTTCTCTCCGGAGATGCCGCCTGTCCCGCTGAGTTACTCCAGCATTTAGAAACATAGAAACATAGACAATAGTTGCAGGAGTAGGCCATTCGGCCCTTCGAGCCAGCACCGCCATTCAATGTGATCATGGCTGATCATCCAACTCGGTATCCTGTACCTGCCTTCTCTCCATACCCCCTGATCCCTTTAGCCACAAGGGCCACATCTAACTCTCTCTTAAATATAGCCAATGAACTGTGGCCTCAACTACCTTCTGTGGCAGAGAATTCCACAGATTCACCACTCTCTGTGTGAAAAATGTTTTTCTCATCTCGGTCCTAAAAGATTTCCCCCTTATCCTTAAACTGTGACCCCTTGTTGTGGACTTCCCCAACATCGGGAACAATCTTCCTGCATCTAGCCTGTCCAACCCCTTAAGAATTTTGTAAGTTTCTATAAGATCCCCCCTCAATCTTCTAAATTCTAGCGAGTACAAGCCGAGTCTATCCAGTCTTTCTTCATATGAAAGTCCTGACATCCCATTTTGTGTCTATCTTCGGTCTAAACCGGCATCTGCAGTTCCTTCCTGCACACATGTTGACTACAATGCCTGCAGACGTGTTAATGCGCCAATTAAGGTACACGTTGAATCTGTTATACAATATTTCCACCAACATGCTCTTCCTTAAACAATGGAGACTTCACACAACGAGTCTCCTGTTAATTAAACCACTACAAGTTGGAATAATAACATGTTTTACCAGCAAGGTACATGTATGAAAATGTGGAACTATCCACACCCAGTATCTTGCCCCAGGCCAATATTTTTTTTTGCCTGCCTGCCTGCCATAATTCATCTTCGTCAAACATTATGAATGTATAAACACATGATCTTGGCAGCAGCTCCTGAACCAGCAAGCTATCTTTCTGAGGAATGATATTCTCTTTAGACTTTACTTTAGGCTTTGGAGATTATAGAAACATAGAAACGTAGAAACGTAGAAAAAGGTACAGGACTAGGCCATTCGGCCCTTCGAGCCAGCACCGCCATTCAATACGATCATGGCTGATCATCCAACTCAGTATCCTGTACCTGCCTTCTCTCAATACCCTCTGATCCCCTTAGCCACAAGGGCCACATCTAACTCCCTCTTAAATATAGCCAATGAACTGTGGCCTCAACTACCTCTGTGGCAGAGAATTCCAGAGATTCACCACTCTCTGTGTGAAAAATGTTTTTCTCATCTCGGTCCTAAAGGATTTCCCCTTTATCCTTAAACTGTGACCCCTTGTTCTGGACTTCCCCAACATCGGGAACAATCTTCCTGCATCTAGCCTGTCCAACCCCTTAAGAATTTTGTAAGTTTCTATAAGATCCCCCCTCAATCTTCTAAATTCTAGGGCGTACAAGCCGAGTCTATCCAGTCTTTCTTCATATGAAAGTCCTGACTTCCCAGGAATCAGTCTGGTGAACCTTCTCTGTACTCCCTCTATGGCAAGAATGTCTTTCCTCAGATTAGAAGACCAACACTGTATGCAATACTCCATGGTGTGGTCTCACCAAGACCTTGTACCAAGATCCATGGCCAAATGGGCCCTTCTGCCGACCGAGGTCCGCGCTGACCACCGATCACCCCTTTACTCTAGCACTATCCTACACACACTGGGGACAATTCACAATTATACCGAAGCCAATTTAACCAACAAACCCGTACTCCTTTGGAGCGTGGGAGGAAACCGGAGCATCCCGGGGAAAACCTGGACTATCTTTAATCGGGCCTTATCTTGCACAAAAAGTTGTTGCCTGTATCCTGCATCTGTACTCCATGGACGGCCCGATGGTAACCACGGATAGACCTTCCTCTGAGTGGATAGCACGCAATACAAAAGCTTTTCACTGTACCTCGCTACATGTGACAATAAACTAAACTAAACAAAACTAAATTAAACAAAAGTAAATGTTTTTTAACCTACGTTCAAAGATAGATACAATTTTTATTGGGTGGCACGGAGGTGCAGCGGTAGAGCCACGGCGCCAGAGACCCGGGTTCGATCCCGACTACGGGCGCTGTCTGTACGGAGTTTGTACGTTCTCCCCCTGTCCTGCGTGGGTTTTCTCCGATATCATCGGTTTCCTCCCACACTCCAAGGACGTGCAGGTTTGTAGGTTAATTGGCTTCGGTGTAAATGTAAATTGTCCCTAGTGTGTGCAGGATAGTGTTAGCGTGCGGGGATCGCTGGTCGGCGCGGACTCGGTGGGCCGAAGGGCCTGTTTCCGCGCTGTGTCTCTAAACTAAACTAAAAATTGCTGGAGAAACTCAGCGGGTGAGGCAGCATCTACGGAGCGAAGGAAATAGGCAACGTTTCGGGCCGAAACCCTTCTTCAGACTCCATAGATGCTGCCGCACCCGCTGAGTTTCTCCAGCAATTTTGTCTACCTTCGATTTTCCAGCATCTGCAGTTCCTTCTTGAACATTTAAACTAAACTAAACTCAGGACGTGCAAACTCCGTACAGACAGCACCCGAGGCCAGGATCGAACCCGGGTTCTCTGGCGCTGTGAGTCAGCGACTCTAGAGAGACAGTGCTGAAGGCAGAGCTAGAGGGGACATAAGCTTGCTCTGTGCAGAACCCACACACACCAGCTATAGACGACTTGTTTAGGCTGCAGAGAGGTGACGGCTGTGTGGAAGGAGAGGGAACTGGAGATGGA